>NC_140485.1:146087998-146160498 GCF_964271855.1 Acomys minous | reverse complement strand
GAGCTGGATCTGTCCTTTACAGGGCTCTGCTGACCCTGCTCATGTAGCCAGGCTTACATGGCAGACACTTTTATTCAGTGAGTGACTTCAGTGGCCACTGATATTTTTATTTCTAATGAATCAGATGAATGAGAGAGGAAGGGAAGGTGGATCCTGAGTGAGAGCTAGGATAATTATCCTCCCTGAAATATTTTTTCACTTACCAGCTTATGCATTGATGCTAACATATTTATGACAAAATAGGTGAAATCAAGAGGAATCAAAAAGCATCGAGTTAAAGTGTTAAGACAGACTGACAGATTGCAATGAAGACAGGCAGGGTGACCTGGAAGGGCCACATGAGGAACTGGCAAAAGAGGGTCAAAGCTATGGTTGGTAGTGTTTCCCAGCAAGGGTGGGAGGGGAAAGGGGAAGACTCGGAAGTTGAAAGGTTGAGGTTTTAGCGTCAGCTTGGCTTCACCACAGCAATAGAGGGGCCAGAAGGAGGGATGAGTGGTTGCTAAGCATCAACATTAGTAATTAAAGAAAATGAATGGACCACCCAGAGTCTACTTATTGTCTGTTGGGAGGAGAACAATGAGATGTTCACAGAGAGGCACTTATGAGAGACAGATGAAAAGGTAATTCCTGACACTTTCTATAAAGGAAGCTTAAAATCACAAGTAACATGGTGGAATTTTACAACTAGACCTTTCATCCATTGATATTTGGCTCCATTTTTATTAAAAAATACCCTTAAAAAGCAGTTAAAAAATGTCCTCTATCCTTGCTAGGATGTCTGAGTTCACCATCATATCCAGAAAATGCAATAAAAATGAACTTTTCACCTACTAGAGCCTCTTGGTTGGTGAATATATTTGAGGGTCCTGCATGGATGTGTTACCTTGTAGTCTTCTTACATGACCAATTGTTCAACTCTATCTTTGAATTTGGTCTCCAAGAGAAGCACAGTTTATTCTTTAAAAAAAAAAACTTTACAGGTCAAGCATATCATAGTATTGCTCACAGGTTAACATTTTTGGAATAAACTTGGAATTGTTTAAATCTGGAAGAATTTGGCTGTTGCATTTTATAAGATTGAAGATAATGAGGTAAAGCCACTTGGTCCTTAGATACGCATCTGTGAGACCTGAACTGATACTTTAATGGTGGCTGGCTGACTTCCAGAACAATTGATGTATCGAAAAGGATAGTTTAAAAAAATTTTGGTTTATGGGGTATATTTTGGCAGTGGCTTTTATTATGATATTTACCTTCTAATTGTTAGTTCCTCTCCTTCCAGTCTCTCACACTTTCCCCGCCAGGACTCGGGTTTATACAGTTGCTTGTCTGAAAAAAATTGACACCAGCTGTGTCTGTGGAGAGACTACTGAGCGCCTGCAATGTTTGAGCCCCGTCTCAGATGGAGAGGACAGGGTTTTCAAGAGTGTGCTGGGGGCTGAGGCACCATTTTTTAAAGTCGTGTTTATGGAGGTATGATTGTGCAGAATGCTTAAATTCTGCAAAAATAGTGAATAAATTAAAATGAATACATATATTCATTATATATACATATATGGAGAGGGAGGGGGGGAAGATGAGAACTGGGTTAAAACACAGGATGCTTATCGGCTGCAGACAAATGACTTAAGTATAAAATTAGCTGTTGATGCCAGGTCCCAGCAGTCGTTTCACAGCTTCATCTATTTTAGATGAAGTTTCCTGTAAAGATTGCATCATCAGTAGACAATTCAGTTCCAGCTACTTATGGACATGATTACATTAAGATAAAAGCCTCACGCCCTCCCATTTCACACTGTAAACTATAATTTCCACATACTTCCTACGCCGTCATGACCAGAGTACTGCACTTAGCAAGCATTCTGCTGACAAAGAAGAACCATGTCTTTAAAAAAAAAATGGTTTAAGGAGGAATAGAAAACTGTACACAAAAGGGGACCTATTTTCCCATGTTATAAAGTAGAGAAGCCCAAATAAATTCTTCTGCTCCTATGAAAGTACTTGAGTAAAAACAAACAAACAAACAAACAACAACAACAACAAAAGTTCTTGGGTAATCTTACTCCCTTCTGTGTCCCTCTTCCCCAAATACCAAGAATGGGACTTTTATCTATTGGGATGGGTTTTCTTGAACACGTAGAGAGAAGAAAGCCCGTGCTTTCTCAAAAGTGAGGTATGGCAGGATAGGCATCAAAGTCTGGTTGTGTGGCCTGGCTCCTTAGCAATCCCTAGTGCCTGTGAGGTAAGACAGGTGTGGTACCCAGTAACTCTGCAGAGCTCCCAATCAGATACAAGCTCCAAGCCACTTCAAATGCAGCTGTCCTGCAATTCACCTTCTTCTTATTTATCAGTTCCATCTTGCCATCAACTCTCTCCTAACCTTACTCATTCTGTGACTTGGGGCAAGAAAATTGACATTTAAAGATGTTTGCTTACAGCTACAATTAAATGAGGTCATAGAGAATCTCTGTAACTCTGTATGACCGAGTAAGACCCTGTTCCACAATGCTTTCTGCCTTTTAAATTTCAGTCCAGATCCCTCGCAAATCATTCTTAACAAGTGCCCCTGAGCCCCACCTACATCTCTTTAAAATAGTTATTGTATTGCTCAAAATTCTTGCTTTTCACTAGAGGCATCATTTCCTGTTCCACAAAAGTCTTCTGTGACTTGGTCCCTTTTGACTACAGCACAGCAATCACACTACACCTCTGCCTTCCAAATTTTCTGCATGACTTCCCTCCTTTATTTTCTGTCTTTTCCAGTCCATCTATCCAACCAAACCCTTCTTCCACAGATTACCTCCCCCAGTAACACAGGTCTACCCGTCAGACTTCTTTGAGATTTGTTCATCAGTTCTCAGGCAGACTTCCTTCTGTCACATGGTTGGTGTGCTTAGTCCTAATCAGGCTGAGGTGATCAGCCAATTATACATTGTATCCTAAAAACCTGTGTCCATTTCTCCTGGTAACTTGACACTATCAAGGTTTTGAAAAATGCATAAAGGAATAATATACATTTTTAACCTCTTAATATAGGACAAGCACTGCTTAACACTTAATGTTAAGGGGAGGCATATATTGTGATAATCATACCCAGCAACAAAGTTATATTATGAAGTATACTTTAAGGGAATTCATTGACACTAACTTGATTTTGTTATGTAATTGTTGTGTGTGCATGTTTGAGTGCACATGTGTGTGTGTGTGTGTGTGTGTGTGTGTGTGTGTGTGTGTATAAGCTAGAGGCCAACACTGTCTTCTATTCTTCTTCATCCTATTGAGAGTTCTCAGTGAGATGGAAGCTTGCTGTTTTGGCTAAACTGGCAGGCCAGCTTGTCCCAAGGACCCACCTACTTCTGAATGAATCCACACACCCCAGCACTGGAATTACAGACATGCAACACAGTATGTGTTTTTCTTTCCTATACAGGTACTAAGGATCAACATTTAGGTTCTCTTCCTTACACAGCATTTTACCCAATGAACCACTTCCATCCTCTACATAACTATATTTTAAAAAACAATTTAACATGTTTTAATGACATTATTATCTGCGTGTAAGACTTCAAAATAATCATAGCAAGTATCTTGGAAAATGCTCGTTTTCTAAGTCCCCTGGGCTTTGGAGCTACTCCTATACTCTTGGTTATCACACAACTCTGAGGTCTACTCTTTTAACCTCCAACTCTCTTATTCGGTTGTGTTAAGATAGTACTTCATATAGCAAAGCAATGGCAAATTAAGATAAAGCCCAATGCTCTACTGAGAGATGTTCTGAGGGACAAAGAACACGGCTAATGAGCCTCTGTCCATCTTGAAAGTGGATGGTGAACCTGGAGATAACATCAGAGAGATTATTTGGGTTGCTGTTTGTCAGAAAACTTATCAAGTACTTGGCAAAAAGAACAGTTATTTTAAGCTACACTAACTCTGTGATAAGTACCCTCTAACAGTCTATGGTTCTGGGCCAAGTTCAAAGGCAGATGCATGCTGACTCGATCAGTGGCTACCAAGACCAGGTGAGTACAAATATCACCCACATGTTGCATGGAAAAAGCTAGTTTAATGGGAACAAAGTTAACTATTCAGGAAACTGCAAAGAAAACTTCTCAGGCATGTTTTGGTGAGTGCAGGTGTGGGAGGATACTGACCTATGGCTTCAACTACGCCAATCTGGTCTGAGTTGTGATAAGGCTAGAAAGGGTCACTACTTAAGTATAAAAGAAATAGGAAAGATGGTTAGACTAGTGAATTTTCTTTAGTAACTCTAAGGAGTCATTTAGCCTAACTAAATTAACTGCTTGTTGCACTACATTAAGTTCCCTCACACCCCAGACAGGGTTTCTCTGAGTAGCCCTGGCTGGCTTGGAAAATCACTCTGTAGACCAGGTTGACCTAGAACTCTTGAGGTCCTCCTGCTGTGTACCACCATGCCTATTTACTTTTGAGACAGGGTCTTTCTACATAGCTCTGGCTTTCCTGGCACTATGTAGACCAAGATGCCTCCTGAGTGCTTGGGATTAAAGGAAAGCATCACCACCCTGGGTCTTTGTAAGGGTTTGATTGTATACACAAACTGAGTATCACAAAACAAAAATCTTTACCACTGAGTTACATCCCTAGTCCTTACAAATACTCTTCCATCTAGTCTCCACACTCCCAAGTGTTCCTCCTTTACAAATCAAAATGAACTAAGAGGCTAAAGAAAGTACTTGATGCAAAGAGCTAAAACCGGAAACTAGACTATCCCCAACCTGTCTTGTGAACCAAACATGGCCTGTACATCCTGGCTCCCCAAGGAATAATTTATACTCGCAGCATAGATTTGATGCATTAAGAATAGGTTTAGCTTTGATTTTTTCATGGTTGACTATGGATATTTTGAAACCTGTAGGTTAGAACTTGTCTGGAGAGTGCCCCCACCTCCAATGGCTATCTTCCCAACAGTGTGTATGTCTATTTGCAATTAGATCCTAGTTTCCAAAATAATCCCCTCCCCCCAAAACCAAATTCCTTATCACTTAGTACGATAGCTTTAGTAACTACAAATCTTTGTCCATTAGGTTGAATCCTGTTTCTGATTTGAACTTGTTGAGTAGATCACTTGAAATCTTAGGCTATTAAGGATAAGATCCATGTAAATCTGTCTAATTTTATCAAGTAGAAATGAGCTTTCTATGTAACAGGTACTCAAATCAACTCAGGCAAGTAAAGACAAGGATCAGCTCATACACTTTTATTCCCAATTCGCTTTCAACACTTTGGATGTAAGAAAATGTATTACAAAATAAACATTCTGAGATGTTAAACTGTCTTCAACATTAGTTTGTTATAAAAACACTTTTGGTAGAAAAAATGAGTACCTCAGCTTTAAGAAACAACTAATTTCACTTAGGTAAAAGAGAATTTGATGTTTTTCTTCTTGTTTCTCACCCCAGCCTTCCTTAGGACTATTGTTGGCAGTCGTCGCCATCTGGTGGTCACTTCCTGATGCAGATGATCTTCTACCTACACTTACCTCCAATGAACAGTGGCTTGTTATTTTTTTTTTTCCTGTACTAAGTATTCTTAATACTGAGGTAGGAACACATTCTAGAGTCATGCATTCAAGAAAATGAGAAGCAACCTTTCACTCTTCATTCCCTCTCACTCTTCCACCTCCCTTAGCCACATCTCTGCTCAAACGTGGGGAAACGCCAACAACTATAAAATCCTGGTAGGACTGTCTCAAGTTTCTTTCCCCATGACTACACAGCCAATGAAAACAGCACCGGAAGAGATTTAAGGCCAATTAATTATCCATTACTGACTTATCTCGACTACAGAAGTCTAAAAAAACAGAAGGCAGTTAGTTCACTCCAATGGCCAAATAATTGTGTCTGTCTCATGTAATGCTAAAACCAACTTATCAATGTAGTATACAACCCAAGAGTGGTGGACTGAAGAAGAAAGGAAGAGAGTACTATGGATTGTTTCATTATTATTTATTACATGTAAATCCCAGGACCTGAAGCCAAGTTTAAGGTAGAGACCAAACATCACAATGAAATAAAAACAGAATAATTAGCAGAATTATTATTAATTAGCCATATGAGTCCAATTTGTAGACTAAAAGAATTATTCTATATATATTGATTTTAGTACAAAAAGACCAATATACTGGCTGAAAATAGAATTACAGTATATATATATATACTGTATATATATACACATACACACACATATATCACAGAAATGTATTAGTCTCCCCAAAAGCTAGCTCCTTCCAAACTCGATCTAATATTCTGCATGTTTTCCCTCCTCTGCTTGGTAAACACACTGGCTTCTCCTTTCTGCAGCCGGCGTCTGGTAGCTGCCTTCTGCTGCCTTGTCAGCTGCCGCTTCACCTTCTGCTTCACTAGGTCCTGGAAAGATTTTGTAAATTAGTATCACTGATAATCATTCTGATAAGGAGCAGAAAAGTCATTAAACAAAGCCTTACGTTGCTAATATATTTCAAAATTGCATGTTGAGAATGAATTTTTAAAATCCTAATGATACTGTGTGAACTAGTAGATAAACCAGGAGCTGTTGTAAAATTTATATTCTTTGCAGAAATAGATTATACAACAAAAGGGGTCAAGATAGTGTAATAGTTGAAATTATAAACCACCATAGTGCCATCTAGTGATTGATCATCATGAACATTGAGGGAAAAACCAAGATGAAACCTATTTCTTTTTGGTAAAAGAAATGATTTAGTAATGAATTATTTGTTTGTTTGTTTGTTCATTCATTCGTTCCTGATGCAAAGTTTCATGTAGCCTAGTGCCTGGCTGGCCTTAAACTGAGACGTAGCCAGATAACCTTGGCGCTCTCCTGCCTTCACCTCCACAGGCTGGAACCATAACCACACCTTGTTTGTTGTACTAGAGATTGAAAACAGACTAAGGGCAACAGTCCCTCATGGGAAGTCTTCATAGGGTTTTCTAGAGATGCAGAATATTGTCTTAGAGTTAACAACCAAAAATCTAAGTCACTCATTAGTTAAATGCCATTTGTATAAATCAACATGACTGAAAAGAAAAAAACAAAAAACAAAAAACAACACCTTTTTTTGAGAAATTCATTTCATAATAACATTCTTTCTTTATAGCCCCACTTCAGACCAACGTACAAATCCTACAAGGTAATTTTTTTGTGTAAGAAAAACCAGGGCACAACATGAAGTAAATATTACGTGTTATTTTTACCATGTACAAAACCAATGAAAAGCCGTGAGCAGTGGTTCACACCTGTAATCCCATCAATCTGGGAGGCAGAGGCAGGTACTATCTCTGTGAGTTCCAGGCCAGCCTTGTCTACATAATGAGCCCAGGATAGCCAAGACTACATAGAAAGGCCCTGTCTCAAAAAACCAAACAAAGAATGAAAACTATCTCATTCATTGTTAAAGGTAAAACCATTCTCCCATTAGATCTAGCTACATATGTATTTATTAAAAGGCAACATGCCTTAATCAAGTCTGCTGTATGTTTTTAAGAATAGAATTTACAAATGACTAGTGGCTGCTAAGAGCTTATGTGTAACATTCAGAAGGACCTAGATTTGACCTTTAGCAATGCAAATGGCCAGCAAACAGGAATGATAAAAGAGAATTAAAGATCTGGGGTGAGGGGAGCTGTGGCCATAACATATGGTATGAAAAATATTATTTTCCATTAAAAAAAAAGAATTAGGGGCCAGCCTTGTCTACACAGAAGCCTTCTTGTTCATGAAGTTAGGCTGAGAGTCTTATCCCCTTCTTAGGATACAGGTTCATGTATTACAAAGCTCAAGACAAAAGACTTGAAGACAGTGAAACCACGGCCCAAGTTTAAAACCAGCCTCTGGCTATGAGAGCCTGGTAAAGAGAAAAGAAACAGAGCAGCTTAAGCCCTATTTAAATAGGCACAATTGTAAGTAAGCCTAGCAGAAGGCAGCACCACTTAGAACCTAGATCATTTTGTTATGATACTGAGAAATCAAAGAAAGGAGGTCAAATAAATCCTAGCCAAGTATAAAAACCAAGAGCAGAAAGGTTATCATGAACTGTGAGAACTCTATAGTAACATTTTTATCTTTTAATGTAATACAGGCTTCAAAGATTTCAATGTTATACCTACAAAATCATGTTAATTACCCAACCTCAGAAAGAGACTATGAAGACAATTACATCATGAGAATTTTACCTTTACTGGTCTAGCAAACTCTACTTGGCTCTGAAAGGCCCCAGAACTATAATATAAACTGCTTTTTGTTGTTTTTCCTGTGACAGGGTTTCTCTGTGTAGCCTTGGTGGTCCTGGACTTGCTAAGTAGACCAGGCTGGCCTATAACTCAGAGATCCGCCTGCCTCTGCCTCCCCAAGCACTGGGATACAGGCAAGCGCTACAGTGCCTGGCTAAACTTCTATTAACTACTTTTTATTTTACTCTTGTGTGCGCATGCATGCATAGTACACATATGCATCCTTGTGTGTGTGCAGGTGTGCAAATGTGTGTACATGTGTGTACTGAAGTCAGAGGCTCCTGTATACGGTCTTCTTTCATCATTCCTCAACTTATCTTTTCACATATACATTTAAATTATCACACGTATTTACAGTAGACTCCAAACTTATTTTTGTGGGATAGGGTCTCACACTGAACCTGGTGTGGCAGGACTACAGACATACCCACTACACGTCTGGCTTTTTAATGTGGGCATTGGAGATACAGCTCATGGAGGAATCTTCCCAGCTTGAATTTTTACTTTATTCTTAATGGCTCTCATTTCATTCTATCCAAAATAAAACATTGTAAACATCTAATTCACACATCTGAGTTTTTAGTAAGTTTAGAGAAATAAACTTATTTATCTTTTGAATTTACGTTGTATGTGGCCATTTCATTTCCTCATTTCTTCTCTTCAAGGCTGCTTCCTTGTTTATTCAGCATAAAGTAAATTATTTCTAAAAACTAGCTTTAATAACACAGAAAGAAAAAACAACATGGCAAATTGACTTTGATTTATGGAAAATCTGATAAATTACTATTATTTTACTTTCTTAATGGTTGACAGAATATACTTTTTAGAAAGCACAATTAAAGAGTGGTCTTCAAAGCACTGCCTAACCCTGACAGAAGGCAGGTAGGTAGTAGGCTGCAAACTGGCACAGTGACTGCCAAGGAATCATGAAGTAAGCACACCCAACATGGTTTTGCCTGAGTGCTGAGAGAAATAGATAACGACTTGTAATCCCCGCTCTTTCCAAAAGTCAGGTATGAGGAGACCCATGTGCATAGCCCTGGCTGTGTGGCTGGAGCAGCACCCTCCACAGGGTTTGCTTTGTGTGCTGTGACAGATCTCCACCCTGACTCTTCCTTTGGGCAGGTCAGAACAAAGTCTGGCTTACATGCTGGAAGCCTAGTTGGGGCTGCAATATTTTGCTTACTGTCCTGTTTAGAAAGTGTCCCTTTTGTAAACTGTTTGGACACTAATGCTAAATGCCTGAGGAATCGACAAAAATTTGATACCAAAGACATTTTAAAATTACCTATTTCCCAGAATGTAGGAAGTGCTGAGGGTGGTATTCCTTCACATTTCAGCCTCATTACTGTGGCCTTACCTTTGTGCAGAGTCAAATAACCTTCCTTGTTAAAAAATTAAAGACTGAATCACATGGGAAACTACAAAATTCCCATCTGGATCCAAAATACGTAACATTTTATGCCTCAAATTCAAACTAATTTATACGCTGGAAGGTTTGCCTCCTCCAGGTAAGGTGAGTCCTCCTGCTTCTTACTAAACTTCTGCTGGTAACTGTGCAACACTAACATACGCGATTCCCACTGCCTGCTCTGTCCACAGCTGGCCCATGTGCGGTACTTACTGGAGGGATGGTGGAGCAGCTCAGGACACTGCCTGCAGACGTAACACTCAGGGTTCTTGTTCGATGTTGAGCAACGCTCCTCATACTGTCTTCATCTCTACAATAAAATTTAAGAAATATATAATTTATCTTGTTGATTCTTATAATGTAAAATTAAGTTAATCTGTATTATTTTTTGTGGTGAAGTTTAAAATGAAATGCCTCCGAATTATATTTACAAAAATAAAAGTGAAACCACTTGCAACTCAGTCCACTCTATTACTTTCCAACACAGTACAGATAAAATATTCTCATTCTTTTTCTGAGACAGGGTCGCATTTGCAGCCACAGCTGATCCTCCTGCCTCAGGCTTCCAACCCCCAAGTGCTAGTGCAAGGATTTCCAATATGTGCCATGATGCCCAGCCAGAGACAGTTCTCGGAAACTGCAGTGTGAGTCAGAATAAAATCTATAATATGGATGCGTTTATGCTTTTAGTGCTCACTATTTTAACATACACAGTATACAAGAACCCAGAAAACATTAACATCTAATAGCCAATATTCTTCTGAAACATTTATTTTGTAAAATTACATGTTTCTTTCTGTGTGGATGTCACATGCCACAACACGCACGTGGAGACCAGAGAACAATCGGCAGCAGTCAGCTCTTTCCACCCACCATGTGGGTCCTGGGAGGAGCTTGGTCCGGCTTGGTATCATGTGACATTATTTGCTGCTCTATTTCCCTGGCCCTGCAACATCTACTTTGCTTCTACATTCTGCTTAAGTGACTACTCAAGAAATAAATTCTTGCAGTGTTTGTTTTGTAAGAACAAATCATTAGCCCTGACCCTGCTTAGTAAGACTATTAACCGTAGATAGCTGCATGCTAGGCATTTGCTAGACAGAATTCAAGGCATATCTGAGAAGGCACTTCTGAACTGGTAAACCCAATAAAGCAAACTGCCCTCTCAGTGTGGGTAGGTGCTGAGTCTGGAATATACTGGCAGATAAGAGAATCCCCTGTGCCCAACTATGCTTAAGCCAGGACACAGAGACTTTTCTGTCTCTTGAATCTACACTACGGTCTGTCCTGAGTTTCTAGCTTGCTCACTGTCGATGCGGCACTTCAGTTTATAGAATTTCTGAGGCCAATTCTTTATAAAGCCCATCCTAGACAATATGGCTGATTTTATAAGTTTTCAACTTTTTAACGGTATGAAGTGTTAGCATGGCTGTTGGTAAGTGGTACTGCTGCCCCTGAGATGCCGGGAAAGTGAGACCTAAGTGACTATGCAACCAAAGGCAAATTACAAACGTTATTTTGTTTCTAGGCTATGGTATTTGGTAGTTTACTTGTATCAAACACACTTTAAATTTTCCTTCAAATCATGACTGGTTTAAGACGTAAGCCCAAGGTAAGTAAGACTGTCCAAAATAAATTTCCTATTGATTGCATTTGGCCTTGAGAAAGAACACAGACCCAATCAGATCACAGTCTGGTGTCCCAGCTAACTCTTCTACAAGCTGACTTTTTCTTATGCTTCTGCTTTAATTTTCCAAGTTTATTATAATGGCAGTAGCCCATGCAGAGCTATGTGGAAAAGGACACAATTCTTACATTTCGTTTCATAAACAAAACTGCAAAGGTAAAGGTGTTCTTAAGATGCACAGATGTAATGGGTTTGGAAGAGGATTTAGAGGTGGAAATTTTAAGCTGACTCTGGTTAGGAAAGTGAAATGGTGGTGAAACCGAGGACCCTGCATGGAGAGGACCTAGAGGACCGTGTCCTGCTCAGACGTAGTCGACAGGCTGCTTAGAGTCTGCATGTGGGTCCCCTGACATGGAGAGCAGGGGCAGCCTCTGACACGGAGAGCAGGGGCAGTCCCTGACATGGGGAGCAGGGGCAGTCCCTGACATGGGGAGCCAGGGCAGCCTCTGACACGGGGAGCAGGGGCAGTCCCTGAGACAGGGAGCAGGGGCAGCCTCTGACATGGGCTGCTGCTTGCTTTTTGATCACTTCCTCCTGGCAGGATGGCCTTGCCAGGCCACAGAGGAAGAGGATGCAGGCAGTCCTGATGAGACTTGATAGGCTGGGGTCAGATGGTAGGGGAGGAGGGCTCCCCCTTTCTGAGGACTAGGGGAGGGAGGGAGAGGGGGAGAAGGTAGAGATGGGGGGGGACCAGGAGGAGACAGGGGAGGGTGCTACAGTTGGGAGGTAAAGTGAATAAATAGAAAGAAAGAAACAAAGGAAAAGAAAATGGTGGTGAACCTGGACATGGCAGCAGAGCAGACTACGGAATTAGTTATGACAATTATGGAGGAGGAAGCTATGGGATCTGGACGTTATATAAACTGCAACACTATAGAGATGGGCCAGTGAACAATGGAAAGTTTGGTGGTAGAAGGAACACCAGGTGATCACATGGTGGAGGAAACGGGGATTATGGTGAGAGGCTCACACAGAGCTTCTAACTTGCCATGGGCTCCCTGTAAGACAGAAGATGATGAAAGCCCAGAGGAACAACCTGCTTCCAGTTATTGAAATGACAGTGTTAAGTAATGTCTATTTCATTCATACGTAACTATGCAGTGAAATGGCAGAAGACAGCAGAGCAGACAGAGAGCGCCATTTTGTTAACTGGTTAATTACCTTTCTGTGGAGAAAAGAATGAGACAGTTTCTTAGCTTCTTAATTTTCTTTTCTAAGAGTGTAGAAAGGATTCCTTTTTTGATGATGTGTAACTTTTAAAGTTTCTCAAGGTTTTGAAAAATATTAGTTGAGGTCATGATATAAAAAGACATAAAGTTTTTCTTTTTTAAAAATTAAGTCATTGAACACTTAAAAGTTAATACAGTAATTCAAAAAGAGTAAGAGATAATACCCCTGAACATGCACTAGCGAGTGCTTAACGATGTTCTGCTGATCTAGCTTTGTTATATTAATGTTTGAAATAAATAAAATCACTACTGCAGTAAACTATTGCTTGCTTCTGGACAAACCATTCCAAATCTTCAAGTTAGATTTCAAAATTTTTGCTAAGTTGAGTTTAACACCCTCAAGAAAAAAAATCCTTAAAATGTAATCCTTTTACGTATCTTTAAGTGTACATGAACAAATAAACAAAACAGTCAAATGTCCAAAGTGCCAGGCTGTGGATGTCTCTGAGTTTGAGGCCAGCCTGGTCTATAGAGTGAGTTCCAGGACAGCCATATGTACACAGAGAAACCCTGTCTTGAAAAAAACAAAAAAGGGGAAAGGCCCAAAGCACCAAGAATTAATCTCAGTAGATATTTAACACAGAAATCACATTTGCTGCATGTCTCACATACTTATATGTCTTTTAGTTTAAACATACAGGAAGCGTATTAATGAAACAGAACAATTTACCTTGCCTAAAAATAGACCTACTTAGTCACTAGATTATAGAGATTCAGTTCAACTGAGAAGACATTTTTTTAAGTATAGTAAGTCAACTTTCATTATTATATATAACACAATTACATCATAGCATTTGTTCCTTTTCAAATATGCTCCCTTGTCACAATCAAAGACGATATTGATCTCAAGATTACAATTAAAAGGCCAATGAAAATCTATACCTGAAAGGCCTGAGCTCTCTGTTCAGTGATGACAAGGCAATCAGATGGGGGCAGCCATCCTCACCCTCCTCAGAGCCAGCCGGGCTTCTGCACTGACCTGCCTGGCCGTCATGTCTGGTGTCGCTTTCAGTTCTATTGCTCTCCTCAGAAAACCCAGTAACAGATCCGTGAGTAAGAACAGGCCGTTCTATTTCTTCGACAGCTTGACTTAATTCAGTCATTTCAAAGCTGGGTCCATCAGTGCTCCCCTCTGAGGCGCCATCTTCTTTTATCTGCTTGCCGTCTGCAGGTGAGCGGCAACGGGAGCTGCCAGACTCATCTACTGAGTTTGGTGCCTTTTCTGTCTCTGACCTCCAAACTTCGGCTTTTTCTAACATCTCTTCATCAGAAAACGAGAAGTCAGATTCCTCTTCTGTTTCAGTAATTCTGTCATCAGGACCTACCGGATGGAGCAGTTCATCATCTGCTTGCATTTCCTTTGTGTAGCCACTGGCAGAGACCTCAACATCAAGGGAGCCCTCCCTCCTAGGAATGCAGGCATTAGCAGTGAGTAACAGAGAAAAGGTGAACAGCAACGCTAACAGATGATGAGCTGAGTTCTAAGGGCCTGCCATATTTTAATCTTAAACAATTCTTTTAATTACTTAAGATACTTGAATAAAATGACTAAAAAGCAACACAATAATTCAAATATTCTACCAGCTGACTTTTTATTAACTTAGTAAATTAACTTTCAAAAAAGGGCTAATGGCTGCTTTTTAAAATATGTAAATACACTACACAGAGAAACCCTGTTTTGAAAATCCAAAACCAAACCAACCACCCCTGCAAAGAAGAACCCCAGAAATATCTTAAAAGTGTATATAAAACCAATAAAGATTAACTCTAGAAATACACATTGTTTGAATTTATGTATCCGTTTAAGGCTGGAGACATGGCTTAGCATATGCTACTTTTCTAGCAGAAGGGAGTTTGGGTCCCAGCACCCACGTGGGTTGGCTCACAAGCAGCAGCTCTAGGGCATCAACTTAACACAGGCTAGAGTCATACAGGAAGAGGAACCTCAATTGAGAAAATGTCCCCAGCACTGGCCGGTAAGCAAGCCCATGGGCACTTTCTTGATTCATGATTGACATGGGAGAGCCCAGCTCACTGTGGGCAGTGTCACCTCCTAGAAGAAGGCTTAAGAAAGTAAGCTGAGCAAGGCACAGGGAAGCCAGGCAACAAGCAGAACTCTCCTTCAGTTCCTGCCCTGACTTCCTGCTTCGGCTTCCCTGATGATGAGCTGTAACCTGTGAGCCAAATAAACCTTCCCCCACAAGCCACGCTTGGTCATGGTGTCTTATCACAGTGAAACCTTAACACATAGAAATACTCATAATAAAAAATAAAATCTTAAAAAAAGAAAACATTTTCACTAAGATACTTGATTTTTAAAAAATGGGTTATGAAATTTGATACAGCACTCAAAATTCAATTAAAGGTATTGACTTCATAAAAATATAAATTCAACACAAAAGTTCAATTGTGTCTTAATGTCTGATGGCATGTATTTTCAAATCTTCTAGCTACTCAATAGCAATTATGTGTCTGGAAACTATTTCAGATTAAAGAATTAACTTCAGAACTAAGGAAATAACCTGTTACTTACTAAATACAGACCTAATGTCATTAAAGGTTGGGTAGAGCTCACTTTCATAGCCAAAACGCTTCATGAAGAACTCTCTGATGCATCTAACATCTCTGTCAAAATACCTGCAAAAGGGAACATTCATTTTAATTTTTCCAATCTACTGTTCATTTATCTACTTCTTTACAGGATGCATATCTTCTCTATGTGTTTACTTCTGAACAAGCTTTGGTTTTAAAACTCAGACTTCTTCTTAAAGTCCTGTTTGAACAAATGGCTCCACAGCTAAGGAAACTGGGTTTGAATGCTAAGTCCAAATTCTTTTAATGCTATCTACATTGTAGTTTACATATAAATAAGAGGAACAGTCAGTTTTTAGATTTCCAATACATAGGATAAGCATAATGATAAGATTTAAAACTGGATCTAAGTATATTTTCTCTTCTTTAAAGATTTTCTCATAGGGAAAAGTCTAGTGGTTAGATATCCCTTAATCAAAAAACAAACCTCCATCATTGAAACCATTTACTTATCCACATAGAAAACTGGAAAATTTTGAGTAAAAAATGATTCTGTGATATACAAACACATGGCAACTAGCGGCAGCTTTAGCACATACCATTCAGCATTCTGGTGGGAAGTGGAAACCATCTGTGGAAAATCAATCATGGTGATGTGGTCATCCTTATCCAGCATGAGATTGAACTCATTGAAATCTCCATGAATCAGCCCATGATTTCCCAGCTTGACTATCAGTTCCATAGCCTCATCATAGACTGATGCAGGGTCTTCAACATGATGCACCTGACACCTGCAGGTATGAACAGGTTATGTGTACATGTTCCTGATTTTAATGAGTATAGACATGTATGTGTTTGTGACGATCCCATTCCTGATCCTCCAGTCCCCCCGCCCCTGTTCTCCTCACACTCTGCTCCACTCCTGTCGGCTTCCCACTCATATCTTCCTTACAGCTCCGCTCTTTTTACATAGGCTTTTTAAAATTTCATTCATTCTACTTCCAATGACTGATCCACTTTCAACAGACTTCCGTTCAGCTTATTTAAATAAAGCGGCTCAAGACTTAATTTCCTCTATGCTGCTATATATCTAAATTCTTAGTAATTCCCATGTCTAGTCAGCTGACTCCCTTCCTTTCCTTGAAGTACTTTAATTATCAGGCATCATGCCTTTCAGACTTTCTTTCTTCACTGTCCATTACTGAGCAGAGTCCTCACTATCATCGATTTTCCACTTTCATTCAAATCCTATTCCAGAGGAACTCACCTGGCTACCTGTGAACACACTGTCTTTCATGATGCTTCTGACTGTCGCTGTAATCAGAGCTGTCACCATGTCCTGCCTGGGCTGCTCTAAGCTTCCTCACTCATCTCCCCTCCCTCCCCCTCAGGTCTCACTGTCCACACCTCCCTCTCCCTCTGCCCATCCACCTCAGCTATTATGTTCTAAATCCTGGCTTGTTGTCTTTCCAGCCACGGCTGGAGCGCAGCCTCAGCTCTGCCTAAGCGCTCACCCTGTGACTGGCACTTCCCTGACTGTCTTACGCTAATTTGGAAGCTCCAACCTTGAGCCTCTTCCTTGGCCTTTATCAATAGCATTTACCGATACAATAGATATGCTGCCGAATTTCAAAGTGTTTGGTATGTAACAGATTCTTCATAAATACTGAACAAATGGCAGAGATTACAAGATGTCTGAATGAAACTGAGTTCTCAATTTATTTTTGTATACCTCTTTAGAAAATTCTAACCTCTCAGAAACACTTCAACAATCTTAACGTTTTATTTAAAACTCCTGAACGTCCAGTTCACCTATTAGGACCTGTGCTTGCAGCTTCCTGAGCACTTACAGGGGATACCCATTGATAAGCTCCATGATCACTGCATGGCGATTGTAATCAACTGGCTTTGGAACTGGAAATTTCCTCTCATATAATGCCTGAAAGAGAAAAATATGAGATGTTAATAAAATCATCATTTTTAAAAGGAAAAAAATATCTATCTTCCTAAAACAAGGCTTTGCAAAACTTTAGTCAACCTATAGGTATTTAGTTCATGGTTTACTTACTATAAAAATTAGCTGAACATAAAAATTCATTTAAGTTTCTTTGAATTAGCTTTCCCTCTTTAAATGCACAGTTGTTATGTACTCTATACTATGATTAAGTCACACAAAAATGAATATAAGTCTTGTAAGACTTTAGTGCCTTAGGATGTTTCCTTTTTATTTAAGTTTCTGTCACTTGTTGATATGTGCTTACAATATTGAAATAAAAACAAATTTTGTTTTAGGTTTACTGGCATAAGAAGTAAGTTGTCCTGAAGGTCAGGCACTTTAGTCTGTAAATCGCTGGTGCTGTTCTTTAGACTACAATATGATGCAAATAAGTGACAAACATGGTAGTCAGAGCCAGATGGTACCTTAGACCGTTCACACATCTTCCCCTCTCACAGCTGGAATGCCAACATTTCTATTCGACCTTTGCCACTTATGCAAGATTATTCTACTAGTGTTCAATCCCATGCCACCACACCTTACCTACAGACCAGTATGAGACCAGACGCTATGCCAATGCATAACTTAAAAGTACCTACAATGGCAGGGTGTGGTGGTGCACTCCTATAATCCCAGCACTCAGGAGGCAGAGGCAGGTGGATTTCTGTTGAGTTCGAGGCCAGCCTGGTCTATAAAATTAGTCCAGGGCAGTCAAGGCTACATAGAGAAACCCTGTCTCGAAAAACAAAACAAAACAAAACAAAACAAACAAACAAAAATCTATAATGTATGTAGCTATTTTATTTCAACCTGAACCAAGTTTGTATTTTTGTTGATCAATTTTCAAAATTCTCTTTAATTCAGCTGTCTAGTACAGGTACAGTGCAACTCTCAAGTCACAGCCTAAACTTTATCTTATTCTTTTCCTCTTGGGAAAATATCAATGCATTTAAAGAGAGCACTTCTGTGCAGCCAGGTGTTCTCTATGAACACCCAATGTGAACACACTTAAAAAGCAACCACTATCGTGTAGAGGAAACGGCTAATGATTTCTGCCAGGATGACTCCTTAGAGTACAAAAGAATGTAACATATAATACCTGAATTGCTTATTTATACTGTTGTAAGATATTCTCCCATCATTAACATTTAAGTGCCAGATTAAATGAACTGCTCAAAGAAAACAAGCTGAGCTCCCAAGAAGCAGCTGCTTCTGCACTATAGTAATCCCTAGTAACTGAAAAAAAAGTTTGTTGTTGTTGTGTGGGGAACCAAACAAAAGTCCAGTCATCAAGACGGCCCAGTGGGTAAAGGCACCTAATGACCTGCATTCCACTCCAGAGTCCCTCATGGTGGAAGGAACACACACACACTCACACACACACACACAGTCAAAATGTAAAAACAAATGAAGTAAATTTTAACAAACACTACTAGACAGAATAACTATGTTATTTTGTTAAATTTAGCTGTGAAACACAAAGTTTTTCAGATACCATTTCAATGAGGGTGCTCATATAGTCACAGATTTGCATAACAATAAAATGCCTTCATTAAGAGGAAGCCACTAGGAAAAGAGCATAATCAACAGAGTTCATGTTGACTGTAGGGACTAAGTCAGGGTCAGAGAGATGCTTGTCATCACGGTCTTTATAAGGTTTGGTTAAAACAAACTACAGGCATCTTTTTTTTTTCTTTTTTGGTTTTCAAGACAGGGTTTTTCTGTGTAGCCTTGGCTGTCCTGGACTCGCTTTGTAGACCAGGCTGGACTTGAACTCACAGCAATCCACCTGCCTCTGCCTCCTGAGTGTTGGGATTAAAGGTGTGCGCCACCACGCCTGGCTTCTTCTTTTTAAGAGATAAAAATACCTTCATATATGCAAATTCCTTCATGGCAGAGAGACGAGATAAATAAAGCCAAGAAACATTATGCCTGTGTTTATGGTAATCCCGTTTGTTTTTGAGGTTTCGAAAGGAGGTTCTTCCCAGTCTGTGAAGCTTCAGTGCAAACTGCTCTCCTTCTTCATTTGCCACAATGTAAATATCTAGAGCAAAACGTGTACAAGCACTGTTAGAATACTTTGGCCCCAGTGGTTAAATAGCTGTAACTTCTTTTGCCTTCACCTGTGTCTACTCTCTTTCCTCCTAGAAATACTTCTTTAGCAAAACACTTTATATCCTAAATGACAACCCAGGACATGCTCATATGGAACTGTAGAAGAAAGCAGAGAAGTACTTAGCAAAGCGTACTACTGTTTTCAAAGGTGCTCAGTGCTTACACCTACCATTATGTCAAAACAACCACTCAATTCATTGAGAAAGCATTTCTAGTGAAAGCAGCGATGTCCCTGCACCCTCTGTGCTAGGGATCTACACAGGCCTTGCATATATATGACAGGCCAGTGCTCTATACTGAGATTACAACCTCAATCCAGGAGAGTCAGTTTAACACCTTCTGTTTCAACACATTCAACTGCTTTGATGACCTGTAAGTTAGAATATAACCTTGGAAGTAAAACAGTAATTTTCTTAGGCAGTTTTACCAACTATCAAAGTAAGTCATTTGTTTTTCTTCCTCCACTTTCCCCTATCACCCAGACAGGGTTTCTCTGTATAATCATACTGCCTGACAAGGAACCCTGTAGACCATGCTGTCCTTGAACTCACAGATCTCCGCCTGCCTCTGCTCCAAGAGCTCAAGGACGTGCACCAACACACAATGCTGATGTTTAGGACATGTTCTCAGTGCTATAAGAAATCTTAATCATATTTCTATTAAAAAACAGGCTTTCATATCTTATTGACAGAATATAAATCTATATATTTTTTGAAACATCCTAATATCAAATTTTATATACTTAAAAAAAAAATCCTGTTATGAACTGAATTGTGTTCCTCAAAAACTCGCACATCAAGCAGGGCGTGGTGGTGCACACTTTTAATCCCAGCACTAGGGAGGCAGACGTGGGTGGATCGATGTGAGTTTGAGGTCAGCCTGGTCTACAAAGTAGGTCAGCCACGGCTACAGAGAAACCCTTTCTCTAAAAACAAACAAACAAAACTCCCACACCAAAGCACTAAATTTTCTATCTGTTTAAAGATAGGGACTTCCATTACTACTCAAAATTAAGAATGAACGAAACTCAAATCACTACTGCTCAGAAACTGGTAAAAAAAAAAGCTGTAGAGTACACATCCACTGTAACAGTGTATAATTATGAAAAATCGCTGAGTAATTATAAGCAAGAGTGAAATATTTACCAAAGACTTAAAATATTAGAAGAAAATTAGGGCCTGAAGTGTAGCTGAGTGGTAAAGCATGTGCTAGCATGAAGGAACCCTGGGTTTAGTCCAGAGCACCTAAGTTGGGAGGAATAACAAAATAAAATAAAACAAAACAAAAAAACCAGATGGAATTAATTCTTGGCATTATGGAGATAACTATGTCCCTCATTTGTATTGCTTACAGCTGACTTTCTGAACTGATAGTGATGGACTTATCAAGGTAACTCACTATGTTCCTCATTTGTATTGCTTACAGTCAACTTAGTGTTTTTTTGGACTATGAAACAAAATGAAAGAATGCTTTCTCAAAGTAAAATAAAAACTTAAGCAAAGACAATGCTTTCAACAATACTATTAGTACATACCTGACTCTTTGCCAACACCCATCTGGTTTCCAACAGACTCAATTACCTGTCTAGAAGACAGTGTTTTCAAAGCCAGGTAATCATAGCCAGCATTTGTCAACCGATACCCCTGGACAGCTGGACAAAAATTAGGTAAGAAAATTATTTAGCTGTACTGTAGCAACCAGGACACATCAACACAAGCCAAACATTAAAAGACGGAAGTCTAGAAGAGAAAGATGGATCACCCAGACTTGTAAGTCCCAATTTCTTCTCTGTTATAGTGTGATTCATGTATGTACACCAGTTTGAGAGTCTGTGACAAGATACAAAATCAAAGTATTTAAGTTCAAACCATTTTATATTGATCTGACCATAAATTCATGCCTGTTGTTGTAGATAGTCATTATCCTCTTTACGTTTACTTTGTTTTATAGTTATGAAAGATCTGTGACAGGCTTTTAAACCTTCAACCTTATCACAGATGGCTTGAGAAGCAATGTTCTAGAGTCCTGTGATGTGCTGAATTTTCCAAAAGTGGTGGTAACTGTAGTACTATCTCATTCGTCCTGCAGTGTGATCTTGCCACTTTCTATGAGCGCTTTGATTTGTGTGGACTCCGATGTAGAGGAATTTTAATTTAGAACATGGCTATTCAGGCAAGATATCACATCCAAAGACCTTCTGGGTCTGTGTGATCTGGCTGGAATATAGACGCACCTTCAATACAGGAGACAGAGGCAGAGCTCTCTGAGTTCAAGGCCAGCCTGGTTTAGAGCAAATTTCAGATAAAGAAAAGCTTAGGTTCAGGTGTGGTAGTTCACACCTTTAATCCCAGCACTCAGTAGAGAGGTGTGTAGACTTCTGAGTGCTAGTCAGTGCTGTTCAGGCAGTTTGGTTGGGTCAGTTGAGTTGAGAGGCAGAGCAGTGGAGGTGAGCTCGTGGCTGTTCGGTTAGTGGAATTCAGAGGCAGTTTTTTACAGGGAGAGCTTTACATATAGAAGGTGAAGAGAGAACAAGCTACACACAGGTGAAGACAAAACAAGCCAGAGGATTAGAAGACGTTGCTAGAGTTAGTATGAGGTCAAGCACAAAGCAATTCAGTCAGAGGCTGAGAGAGAAGCCGGCTTGGAGAGGAGTTTGAACCAGAACAGCCAGCTAGAGTGCAGAATGAACAAGGAAGGGTGAGTTTATTCAGCAGTAAGTCTCAGAGGCTGAAAACATTCCAGGCCTAGATTAGATTCTACAGAGGCGAGAAGCTTCCAGGACTAGGCCTAGGTTAGCAGAAGGAGGCAGTAAGCCTCTGAGACAAATCATGAGAATAAAAGATACTTTAACACTCTGATTTTGACTAATTCTATACAGCAGAAGGTGTCAGTTCTTGGTTGACTAGTTAGGCAACCTGTACTTCATGCCCTTTGAAAGTCAGCTCTACAGAAAGCAAATTAACTGAAGACTGACAAATAATGTAGCACAAAATACTTACTTTTAGTGCGTTCCCAAGCTATGAGTTTATGCTTCACCAATTCTCTTAAAACTTTATTACAGCCACCATGCTTCAGGCTGGCTACAGATGCAATCAAACTGCAGGGAACAATTTCATGGTTCTTCATGCCCATTTCAACCTGAAATTAAAGCATCCATCATGCCGCATCAAGCAATACAAAGCCGTGTCTACTAAAACCTGGCTAAGAAACCAGCCTCTTGAAACTTTTCTGTGGTCACAGTTGTGTGGCCTGACGGAACTACAGTGTGAGAAATATACTGCTAAGCAACTGCAGGCTACAGAGGCTACAGTGGGCACTAAAATGGCTGCGCTGTCACTAGACAGCATGACCTCAGGAGATTATTGTTGAACACATGTTCTGGGCAGGCTACAGTGGGCACTAAAATGGCTGCGCTGTCACTAGACAGCATGACCTCAGGAGATTATTGTTGAACACATGTTCTGGGCCAAAGAAAAAGGTCAAGGCAGATCTATGACTATAATTACAGCATGCTGAATTTGCTCTTGAAAAAGAGTTAATCGGTGATATTATGTCTCAAGAGTAAAAACTCTCAGTTCTTGAGAAGTTAACACCTAAACTCCTGCCTTAAAAAGTACAGATATTAAGCATAAATAAGAAAGCACAATATGAAGCCGGACGTGGTGGCGCACACCTTTAATCCCAGTACTCGGGAGGCAGAGGCAGGTTGGATCGCTGTGAGATCGAGGCCAGCCTGGTCTACAAAGCGAGTCCAGGACAGCCAGGGCTACACAGAGAAACTCTGTCTAGGGGGTGGGGGTAGGGGAAGCACAATACGGAGACATGGATTTTGGTAGTTATTGGGACAGAGTCTTTATCCCTGGAAAGCCAGAAGTAGCAGCTCAGGGCAGAACAAGAATTCTAGCTGAGAGATGACTTTCATGAAAGGAGACACAGCTGAGAATGAATGCAAGGAAAGGACACAAAGCACTAGCAGAAGGAGAAAAAGTTTTGGAAACGGTATCTATGTAAGAAAGCACTGACAGAAGTAGTTGACATACTATGGCATGGTGGAGCCATGCAACTAAGGCCAGAAAACACTTCTGCCTAAGAAACAAAAGGGCAAGGAGTCTTATACCAAGGGAAATGGGAAACTCCTGAAGATGCTTTTGCAAAGGAGATATACATAAGAAAGCCAGGCGCACAGAGTGGCACGCCTTTAATCCCAGCACTCAGGAGGCAGAGGCGGGTGGGATCTCTGAGCTTGGGGCCAACCTGGCCTACACAGTGAGTTCCAGAACAGGCAGAGCTAAGGAAAACAGAAAAACGAAAGGGGAGAGATACATAAGAAGTTACATTTAGGTCTTTAATCTGGTAGAAATATACAAATTAAAAACCTGGAAGAAATGTACTAGAAATTAGTACAGCACTTTGAGATGAAAACAGTAAGTGAGCTGGGCCAACCGGTAATGGTAATAGAAGACAGGGATTAAAGATTGTTCTTTCAGATTTCCTTACCCCCTTGTCTGTTCTGCACTCTGCTGAAAAACCTACAATTATTAGTAAAACCTAACAAATGTGCTTTTCTGAGTGAGTCAGACGGAGCATTAGGCGACTGGGTCTATTACTAGGTGCCTAACAGGCCTCCTTAGAGGACTTAAACCCTGTCCCCTAAATTGGAAGCCATAGAAAAGCGAGCGCTTCTACAGTAAAAGGAAACGCACGAAGGAAGGCTTTGCACCCTACAGGAAAAAAGTTAGACTTTGGAACCCTTTAACCAGATCCCTGCCTCGGCGACCACTCACACCCCAGGGCTCTCACGCTCAGCTCCCAGCGGCCGCAGAGGAGCAGGAAGAAGACGCCGCCAGAGGATAAGCAAGAAAGGAGCACCCCTTACCGCGGTCAGGACCCTGAAGTCATCGCGGCTCATGTACCGCAGCTTGGCCACGTTCACCTTCCCCATGCTTGCAGAGCTCCGGCACCGACGCTGGCTCCCCGGGAAGACCGAAAGCAGCTGGGTAATCTCGCGGGATTTCCGCGGCTGCCGGCCCGCGCACGCGCTCTGGGTTTACGGTGCTTGCTGGTAGGTAAGAACACACGCTGGGCTGGCAATGGAAAGTGCTGTATTTTCTGGTCTTAGAACTAAAAGGTACGGGAAAGTCGTTACTCAGTCTTTCGGTAGCAGTTTTACACGCGACTGATTTGGCGAGTTGCAAGTGTTTCACGTAATATATACCACGTTACTTTTCAGAGCTGCCAGGACCTGATCGGAAATAGGGTCCGGCTTCCGCAAGCCACGCCGTGACGTCAGGGGAGGGGCAGATTTTTGTCCTCTCAGCTGCACATCTACTGCTAGTGCTCAGCCTGCTACTATAGAGCCATGGAGGGGCTTGAGCTAGCTGTATCTCAGGCGAGCAAAGCCAGTAGAAGGACGGGAGCAGGACACCTAGCGCGTCCTCTCGGTCGCCGCCAGCGCCTGTGCCCGGTGTCCGCCTCCACAGGAAGCGCGCGTTTGGGTGTCCCTGGGGTCCAGGGCTTTTGGAAGGCTTTCTAGACACTTCCATACTGGACTTGATGTTCCTCGGTATGCCTACCTACCGGTAACCGAGGGACTGTACCCAAGATAGATATGTTTATATCTTTACCATCATCACGACAGCTGCAGCGTGTTAACTGCAGTGTGACTTACCTGACATTCAGTATTTGTGTTTCTCACTTCACGAATTAATTATATTTTAAGACTTTAAGCAACAGATCCTTTGGTCTACTCTTAGGTTAAGCGTGGGTTCTACATATTATCGTCAAGGGTTATGATCTGCTTTATCCTTGATAGATTGCCAACCATTGGTGTGTCATTTTTGGGGGTTAGGGTTAGGGAATACACAATATGTAAACTTTAAATGTTGGGATTCAGATACTTTCGAGTCCCCCCTCCCCGCCTCCTCCGCCCATATTCCACTCCTTCCTGTTTCGAAGAACCAGTGTATTCATTACTCCTTTTCAAGAGTGTGTGTCGAGAGTGTGTAGCTCTTTAATTAAAGCATATACTAGGGGCAGGCAGCAGGCTATTGTGTCCCATGTCTTTCCAGCTAAAGTAGTTGGTACTCTCAAATCACGGAATCAAAACAAAAGAACAGTCCTCTTGTCATTTCTGCCCTCACCTTTGGGGTCTTGCATACTTGAATACAGGACTCTAATAGGCTTATCTAATTAAGACTTAACTAATTGAGACTGTTCCACTTAATGGGGTTTTCTACATTAACATTAAAATATAAAAACAAAAAGTTTGAAGAAGCTGCACTGATTGTCAGTCTTTCCCTTCTCAGCATTGTTGCAGAGAGCCACCACTGATTGGGTGGGGTTGGGTCCAAGTTCTGGAATGTCAGGGCATAATCAGAGTCCAGGTTTCTCATCTTTTCAATATTGTTTTTAAAATATAAATTTATTTTAGTAATCAAGTCATGTATGAGTAAAAGTTTCTGATTCAGTGTTTGTCTTTCACTATACTTAATGTTGACTTAAATGCGTGGTTCTCAACATTCCTGATGCTGTGATCCTTATACTGTGATGATCCCTAACCATAAAATTATTTTTATTGCTACTTCATAACCGTACTTTTGCTACTGTTATGCATTGTAAATATTTTTGGAGGCAGGTTTACCGAAGGGGTCTATCCCACAGGTCGAGAACCACTGTCTTAAATACACAGCCTATTCTAACCTCATTCACTATTCATTAAATATAGACACCAGGTTTTGTTTGTTTGTTTGTTTGTTTGTTTTGCTAGACTTTGGGGAAACTCAATCCCAAACCCTAAAACTTAGAGGGAAGGAGCAGTGTAGAAAATACTAGGTGTGACAGAAAAGCCAAGGACTCCAGGATGTTGAAATTCCTTTTCCCAGACTTCTCTACCTCAGTCAAGCTCATACATACACACTTGCTGCTCGTAAAGTGAGGGTCCTGAGTGTCTGAAGTTCCACTGTTTTAGTTTGGAATTCAATGTATTTAACAATCTACATCGCTCGGCTGGGGAGATGGCTCAGACTTTAAGAGCTTCGACTGCTCTTCCAGAGGTCCTGAGTTCAATTCCCAGCAACAACATGGTCGCTCACAACTATCTATAACATGATCTGATGCCCTCTTCTGGCCTGAATGTGTACATGCAAGCAGAGCACTGTATACAAAATAAATAAATAAATCTTAAACTACAACAACAAAACCAACAATCTGCACCCTTTGAATCAGTTTGTAAACGTGTCTGTTTTTTCTTGTACAACTCCCTTTCCTCACCACCCCTCCCCTTCACTTGTAATGTTCTCTTCACATTTCCCCAATCGTAACTTATGGTTCAAATTCTACTTATAATGGGAAGCATTTATTATTTTTATTTATATTCATTTCTTAGATCAGATGGAATAAATTACTACATTTGTGACTCAAAGCAGTAGAAATTGATTTCCCCATAGTTCTTAAAGCCAGAAGCACAAAGTCATTTTTCACTAGGCTAAAAATCTAAGTATTAAGTGAAAAAATAAGCCAAGTTCAAACAAATGCCACATAGTGTCTCATTCGCAGAACCTGGATTTAAAGAACTATATTGTGTGAAGATGTGATTATGGATGAATGTAGGCTATAAAACTAGAAGGGAGGAAAAACTAAAGGGTAGTAGGAAATAGCATAGTGCTAAAGTATGGGTAAGAAGGAAGCGGAAAGTAAGTCCAACTAGGTTAATCAAGAGAATCCACTGTAGTTCACAAGGAGTTCTGAGGGAAGTAGACACATATAAAATATAATATTAAACATCCAGTAATAAATGACCAGATAAACAGACAAACTTTAAATGGTATTCAAAAACCGGAACAAAGCCTTAAAATGTCTGTTGACAGAAAGCAATCATAAATACGTAGTTAGTTATTCACTTGTGTTGACTGGTTACAATTTTATTACAGAATTACCTATGAAAAAATCTTTTAGCAGGGTGGTGGTAGCACATACCTCTAGTCCTAGCACTTGGGAGGCAGAGGCAGGTGAATCTCTGAGTTCTAGGACAGCCAGAGTTACGCAGAGAAAACATATCTCAAATGCCCCATTCCCAAGCTTTCATTTTATATAACTGGTCCAAAAATACTTTCTCTAAGTTTCGAAGTGCTAAAAAGGCTTCTAGTTATAGTTAATGAAAGGCAGTCACTATGGCAAAACTCCACATACTACAGTTTCCCCCACAGGCAAGTTTGTAAATACCTCAAAATATCTGCTGGAACTCCAAAATGTTCTACAAAGTTTTGTAACAAGGCCCCAAACTTTAGCACAACTGACTCCATGATGGAAGTATTGTTCAGGCTGTAAAACTCAGCAGGTAACCAAGCACACTGACACCGGCCTGTAATCCCAGCATTCAGGGAAGTAGAGGCAGGTGGATCTCTGTGAATTCCAGGCCAGCCTGGTCTACAAAGTGAGTCCAAGATAGCCAAGGCTAAACACAGAGAAACCCTATTTCTAAAGACCAGGTCAAACCAAACCAAACCCAAAACAACAAAACACAAAACCACACACAAAAAACTCAGCCATTAGACAGCATTACCTGCCAAAACCAAAACAAAGGTCTAATTCATCCAAGTCCATATAATTCTAGCAAAGTATCAAACTATAGTAACCTTGTGTTTTAGCTCCTGTAGCTCCACTTCTGGCTGTTCCTGTTAACTGAAGTATGTCAACTCGGAACATGGTTTTTGTTGTTGTTGTTGATGGTGGTGGTGGTGGTGGTGGTGGTGGTGGTGGTGGTGTGTGTGTGTGTGTGTGTGAAAAAGCTCACTCTGAGAAGGGCTCAGTGCTACACTGGGATCCCAAACACCCAGAGTAGTTACCAGCCAGATAATAAAAATTTATATTTGCTTAAATCCATGTTCTGGTGGTCTTCTCTGGTAAATACCCTGCCACAGTTTTAGACCTGAGGATGTTTCATGCTAGTTTTTGTAAGCACCTGTTCCTGAGATAGGTTCATAAGACTTTTCTTTTGAGTATAACAGCCCCTTTCCAACAAGTCTTCAATGAATACAATCAGCTCTGTTAAGCTGCTGTCGACATTCAAAGGGCACCTACAAATGTTGAGATCCGCTTTTTAAAACAGTGAAGGGGGTTTCCTACATCACTATTACCCCATACCCCAAACTCAGTTCTGAACCTGGGGCACTCTTGCCAAGGAAGTCAAAGGTTGTCACTCTCAGTTCTTGTTGAGATGACTTGTTTCACAGAAGCAAATACAGCATATGCTTACATGCAATAGAAGCTTTCATAGTAGAGTGCATCAAAACCTAGCCATTCTTGACCAGTTTTAGGCTTTTCACTATTATTGTTGATACATTTGGTACCCCTTGTAAAGTCACTGATTATTGTTTGTGACTACATTGAACCCATATTGGGCTTTACTCTCATGGTTTCTGCTTTGGTCAGTTTTCTACCCCTGTAATTCATATCCTATTTTATTTTTAGTTTTCTGAGGAAATTTGCTGAACAAATTTATATTCCTACAATGGATCAATGGATACAGAAAATGTGACATAGCTACACAATGGAATATTATTCACCCTCCAAGATGAATGAAACCATTATATTTGTATGAAGATGAATGGAGCTGGAGAGCGCCACGTTAACAAAATAGTCCAGATCCAGAAAGAAGTACGTAACCTATGCTGACTCTTGGTTCTGAAAAGACATGGAAGTAGTGTAGTGGGCTCCTGAGCTATAATCATGCATCTCATGAAGTATTCCTAAGAAAACATCAAGTGCTAAAATGATGTTAGGTAAAACTGGTCTCTGAACCAGCCCTACATTCCTAAGGTGAACTTGTCTCTGGACCCGTCCTATGTTCCTGTACAGTGTGATCTCGAGTTAAAGGTTGACTTTCTGACCACTTAACTGCTATCTATCCACTTCTGTAAAAAGCTTCTGCAAACAATGCTTGCTTTCTGTATATAAAACAGTTGTGGGGTTTTTTTTGCCCTTAAAAACTCAAACCAAATGGAACTCATGGCTGCTTCCTGCTAATCTGCTTGGGGCAGTCCCACTGGTGGCCAATGAAGACTCCATCCTATCTGTTGAAGCCTCAGGAGTTTTCTTTTCAGGCACCCATAACAGAAGAGCTCCTATTTGGGAAGAAGACGGGGAAGGGAAATAAGTGAGGGTGATGGGCAATGACTATAATTAAAGCACATAAATGCATGTGCAGAAACTTATTAGTGAAAGTCACTATTTTTGCAATGAATATGTTAATAAAAAGAAGTACATTCATAATATCTTTTTAATATTCATATTTTATTTTGTTTTTTAAATATTTATGTATTATATTTATTGCAAATGAGTGCTTTATCTGTAGAAGAGGGCACTAGATCTTATTATAGATGGTTGTGAGCCATCATGTGGTTGCTAGGAATTGATCTCAGTACATCTGGAAGAATGGGCGGTGCTTTTAAGCACTAAGCCATTTCTCCAGCCCTCATTTTTTATTTTGAACTAATTCATGATTATTGGCAGAATCAGCTAATTATACCAAATACTGATTATTTCATTTTCCTTTTTTTCAATAACAGCTACTGATTACCACCTGGACACATATTCCCTGAGCCAGCGACTATCATTTCCAGTCTTATTAGAGTTAGTTTTGGGTCGTGTACTTAAGTTTTTATTGAGGGCATGCCTGTATAAATTACAAAAGCACAGCATGAGTGTTGTATTTTTAAAATTGTCATATGTTTTCCTCTGTTTCAGTCTAATCGCCTGTAGGCTGAACCAGCCTCAGCCCTGCAGCTGACAGCAACTAGTCGAAGGCAATGCATGAAGGCTAAGGTAGGACTCAACCCTAGGTACCCTCATAGAGAGGCTTCCTTCTCATTTTGCTCCTACTGCTTATCTGAACATCACAAGAAAGAGAAAGGCATTATATTTGTACTACTGTAGAGACCTTGATTACATGAAAATAGTCACACACAACTAATACAGATGGGATTTTTAAATTTAATAGAATGTTTATTGAAATATGTTTTTAATATAACATTCCTTCAGATTACGGTTTCCCCTCCCTCAACTACCCCAGATCCTCCTTGCTAACCTAAGACCACATCTTTCTCTCTTTCTCGTTAGAAAACAAACAGCTGAGTGTGGTGGTGCACACCTTTAATCCCAGCCCTCTGGAGGGTAGAGGCAGGTGGATCTCTGAGTTTGATGTCACACTTGTCCACAGAGCAAGGTGTAGAACAGCCAGGACAACAGGAAACCTTCAACCCCACCAAAAAAGAAAGAAAGAAAGAAAGAAAGAACAAAAACAAACAGAAAACAGGAAAAAGAGGCAAGGAAAAAGCACCAGAAACCGACACAGAGATACATACAGAAATCCCATACGAAACAAAATTGGAAGCCATAATATATAAGCATTGTGAGATGGCAAGCCTCCCAAAACACTATTGAGTTGATTTTCTGTTGGTCATCACCTACTGCTGGGAAGAAGCTTGCTTTTAAGTGTGGTTTTTATATGCTCTTAAGTGTGTGTGTTTTTAAAAATATGCTCTTAAGTGTGGCTTGTATATGCATGAGATTCAGTTGGGGAAAACTAATTTTTCTTTGGGAGCAGTTGTCAACTGAAGACAGCATTTGTGTTAGGGATGGGGCTTTTGTCCACTTCCCCTCTCAGCTGTGGGATCCCATCTGGACTGGACATGCATAGGCCCTGAGCATTCTGCCACAGTCTCTGTGTTCAGATGTGCTTTCATCCTGCAGTGTCTGGAAGCTTTTGTTTCTTCAGTGTCTTCTATGCCCATCAGCTCTAACAATCTTTCCACCTCCTCTTCCACTGGGTTTCCTAAGCCCTGAGGGGAGGGAGCTGATGGAGACAAGGTCTCTCATTCTCGGCACATTCTCCTGTTGTGGCTTTCTGTATTTCTGTATTTGTTCCCATCTGCTTCTCTGGTGATGGCTGAACAAAATACTGATCTGTGAGTATAGTAGAATATTATTGTATTGCTACATTCCTTCAGTAGAATAGACATTTTTTTGTTTTCTCCTAGGTTTTCCCCAAGGCTTGGTTCCAGGCTCTTGGTCACCTGAGCATCCTCAGCCATGTGTTCCATCTCATGGAGCCTTAATGCCATCACATAGTGGTTGAGTGCTCCCACGTTTGTGCCACTGTTGTACCAGCGTGTCCTGAAGACGAGTCACCATTGTAAAGCACAGGGTTTGTAGCTCGATTGGCATTTACCTTTTTCCTCTGGTAGCATGCAGTGTAACTTCTAGTACTGTGAACATTAGTCAATAGGGGTGAAGGAACTAGTTAGGCACCATCTCAGCTTCTCAATATACAATGAGTTATGTGGGCGTTGTCTTCATCAGTAGAGCACAAGCATCAGTTTGTGGAAAGCAACCAATAGCTTTGGCAATAGCTTGGGTTGCTTTCAGGTTTTTAGTGGGGCCCCTTGGCCAACAGCTCAATGAGATGTAACTCATTCTTGGCACTGGATGTTTCTCTTGGCTGTGAGAGTGTCTAGGTGGGCTTTGTCTCCCCCCATTATTTGTGATGCTTCTTAGATATCTTTCATATTTCTTCAATGTCTTGAATTTTTTATTATACAAATCTTTCACACACTTGCTTACAGTTACCTCTAGATTTTTTTTTTTTGAGGCTATGGTGAAAGTTAGTGTTTGTCTTATTTCTTTCTCAGTCAATTTGTCATTTGTATGTAGGAAGAGTACTGATTTTTGTATCTTAATTTTATATCTGCTACTTTGCTGAATGTGTTTATTAGCTGTAGAAGTTTCCTGGTATTTTTTAAAGGGTCATTTATGTAATATTCAAGTAGATCTACTTTGACTTCTTTCTTTCCTATTTGTTTCTCTTTGATCTCCTTCAGTTGTCTTATTGATATAACTAAGTCTTCAAGTACTATATTGAATAGATGTGAAGATAGTAAACAACCTTGTCTTGATCCTGGTTTTAGTGGAAATACTTTGTGCTTCTCTCTGGCTGTTGGCTTTCTGTAAATTGACTTTGTTGTATTGAGCTATGTCCCTTTTATGCCTAGTCTCTCTAGGATTTTTATCTTGAAGGGGTGATGAATTTTGTCAAAGGCCTTTTCTGCATCTATGAGATGATCATGTGTGGTTTTTTTGTTTTGTTTTGTTTTTGTCTTTCAGTCTGTTTATAAGGTGGATTAAATTTATTAATTTACATATGTTGAACCATGCCTGAATCTCTAGGATGAAGCCTACCTGATCATGGTGGATGATGTTTTATATGTGTTCTTTGGTTCAGTTTGCAAGTATTTTATTGAGAATCTTTGCATATATTTTCATATATGCTATAGGAAATTTGCTCTGTAATGCTTTTTCTTTTTCTTTTGTGTGGTTTAGATGTCAGGGTAATTGTGGCCTTATATAAATAACTAGGCAATGTTCCTTCTTTTTCTGTTTTGTAGAGTAATTTAAGGAATACCGGCATTAATTATTTGAAAGTCTGGTAGAATTCTGTGCAGAATCCACCTGACTTTTAGTTGTTTCCTTTATTTTACTATGGATTATAGCTATGTTTAAATTGCTTATCCGATCTTGATTTAACTCTAGTAGGTTGTATATATATCAGTAAATTTATCATTATATTTTAATTTTTTCCAATTTGGTAGAGTACAGATTTCTAAAGTATGCCATAATTTTCTGGGTTTCCTCAGAGTATGTTTTTAATGTCCCACTTTTCATCACAAAGATAAGAAATTGTTTAATTGATTTAACCCTTAGAGGTTTGGAGGTGACATTGTGAAAGGGGGGTTCTAGGCTCTGAGTCATGATCGTTATGTGATTATGCTGGTATCTGAGCGCAAACACTGGAGGGGACCATTGGCTGTACGATACTGGTACCTCAATATCACAAGGAGGGCGAACTGGGGAGTAAAAACTGCAGTTAGGATAGTTTGAAAGATGCAGATAAGGCATATGAAGAAAATCCTACTCCCTTTCATGATCAAAATGCTGATGCAAGCCAAGTACCACAATCCAACAGATCACAGATATTTTTCTCAGTGGTGAAAGTCGATGGCTTTGGTGTTGAGAACAGCAATAACATAAAGATGCCGGCTTCAGACACTTCTCTTCAGCTTCATATGGAGGGTAAAACAGGGGCAAAGAAGGCGACATACGGCTTCCAGACCAGGAAGGAGGAAGTCAAGTCATGAATGACATAATCTGTATGCAGAAATTTCAAGGCATACAAACCCACAAAAAACATACCAGAACTAATGAGTTCAGCGTGGTGTAGGGTATTTGGTTAATGCAAGCTCTCTTTGATGAGAGGAGGCCAAGGAGACACCAGAACTAAACAATATTAGAACAGAAACAGAGCATTGCTGGAAAAGCTGGTGAAATTTGGACTTTGGTTCATTATCCCATATCATTAAAAAAAACCCAAAAACCCTCATAGTGTATTTATCTGAACTATGCAGTCAATGGTAACGTGATGTTAGGTAGAAGGCCTAACTGAACCCCACCAGTTTGCCATTTGTTCTCCGACGTCCTTCTCACTGCCCTTCCTGTTTCTGTGCTGTCTCTCTAAATTTTCGTCTTGATAAATAGACCACCATGATGTAATTTTAGATTGGGAGATTACAGGAAGTGGCACCTTGTTTGTGACATTCTCTCAAGTCTAAAATGATTTCAAAGCGCAAAAGTTTCAAAATATCTATAATCCACGGTTTCTTATATTTTTTTCTGTGTTTTGACCTTTTCCTCCTCATAGAGAATCCATTTAGCAATAATGTTATGTGACCTGGATTCTGTGTCAGCAAACTAAAAAGAGAGCTAGTCTCAAACAAGACAGAGGGAGAGGACCCGCACCCGAGGTTGCTCTCTGACTCCTGAACATATGCTGTGGCATGTACCCACATCCACACACATGACCGGGCTACTCACATCTATCACATCATGTACTCATGCAAGATTAAAAAGGAGAGTACACCTTTTCTTTTTCTGGTATGAGGGTAGCTAATCACTTTAAAACTCTCGACAGGAGGGAATTTGTGTAAGAGGCAAACATTACCCAAAAATCCTGCAAGCTAGATGAAGGAAGTCCACGGGACCATTCTCTGGAGCTCCTCCTGGGCTCCCATTTATTCTCTCATGAATGTTGGTAGCCTTAATTTACTTTCCTTTGTTGCATGTGTGTGTGTGTGTGTGTGTGTGTGTGTGTGTGTGTGTGTGTGTTTCATTAAGGCTGTTTATAGGAGCATGGAAACGTCACCAATGACTATACCACTAAAGAAATGTCTCTCACTCCCCATCAACCATTAGTTGTGTACACATCCTCAGGGAGGAGGGCACCCTGTAAGGCCCCCCCACTTCCATGACAGAATGTTAGCAGGCCCCTTGTGCAGATGATCAGCGTTGCAGTTAATTTAAAGGTATAGCCTAATAAATGTTTATTATTAGGCTATAATTACTATAACAGTATTTTCTAACCCACCATCAATAAAAACACACATATACCTGTTATATTTTAAAACAGCCTTGGTTCACCTGGGGCAGGCCAGGTATTAATCTCCTAAACTACCTCCCATACCTCCCTGCTGCAATCCCATGCCATCTGCTTCTAATAATTTCTATCCCATCTGTTATCCCAGATACTTTCTAATGTTCTTCACCCAGGCCAAATTCTCCACCCACACTGGCCACGCTTCTTACTCCACCTAACCCATGGTGGCAGCCTTCTTCCTTCTCCTCTTCTCCCTCCTCCTCTTCCCAAGATCCTGTTCAGATCTCTGACAGCTTCCTTTCCCAAGATCCTCTCCGCCCCACAAGCCCGGGAACCTTAGCCACACCTATCTCATTTGCCCTGTCAGGGTGTGGTGGCTTTTTTTAATTGGTCAAACAGGAATACGTTTTTAGGCAAAGCTAAAATCATTTTGGGATATGTGAGTCTGCTCATTTGGGCAGCACCCAGACCAAACCCCAACAGATGAAAGCTGTTGTGAATTCAAGAATGAAATGGTCACCCCCTGGCTCTGGCTCTTACATTCTTTCTGTCCCTTCTTCCACAATGTTCTCAAGTCTGACAGGAGAGTACTGTAGATGTCCTAAACCAAGTCTACTATTTCAGCTTTTCCCCCCTCTCTATTAGTTTATTTACTCACTTATTACTTCAGCTCTTAAATAAGAAACCCTAGCTGGTTTCTTGTGGTTTAGGTATGATAATTTCCACATTCCACACTCATCTGTATTTTTGTCCCTCCCTTGATTATCAGTTTTTTTGAAGTAATACAACCTTATTAAAATGAAAAAACAATATCCAAAACAATGCAATGAAATGAATAAATCCTTTTTGCAATACTGTACACACAGTACGGGGAACACTGCATTTTTCTAAAGCATGTTTTAACCTTCATTTAGTTCATACTAAAATACAGTAAGCTTCAAATAGCTCAAATTACGTCATCCATCAGTTTAAACTGAACAGCTTGGTGGGACACCGCAGCACGGTCCCTGTGTTAGCAAGCACCTTCTCTCTGTGATGATCTATGTAAGATAAACACATCAGAAGATTTAAAAAATTGAACACAAGCTACGTGTCTCACTGAATCTCAAGGCAGTGAAGCAGCTGACAGTGATTTCTCAAAGCAGGAAGATGCTGAAGTGACCTCTGGCATTAAGATATTCTGTGCTATACAGGGGAGGTAATCCCCCTCAAGAACAGTCATAGGGGAGAGGAATAAGGGGAAAATGGGAGGGAGGGAAGAATGGGAGGATACAAGGGATGGGATAACCATTGAGATGTAACAAGAATAAATTAATAAAGGAGAAAAAAATAAAGATATATATAAAAAAAAGATATTCTGTGCTATTGGTCAGAAGTGTTTCACTTAAAAAGCAAACAATCCGCAGGGCAGTGGTGACACACGCCTTTAATCCCAGCACTCGGAAGGCAGAGGCAGGTGGATCGCTGTGAGTTGGAGTCCAGTCTGGTCTACAAAGTGAGTCCAGGACAGCCAACGCTACACAGAGAAGAAACTCTGTCTGGATAAAACAAACAAACAAACAAACAACAAAAAAGCAAACAATCTCCAGGAAATACCGAATAGGAGCCAACAACACAAGACCAGCTTGTATATTAAGTTTAAAACAAAAACAAAAACGCACTGTACATCCACACACAGTAACTCTCAGTCACATAGCCAGTCACTGGAGTAGTCTATAAAACTCGCATCCCGAACACTGACGGCCATTGCTCTCTTGCAGGCCTCTGGGTACAACAGGCTATGTCAGTGGACAGGAAAAGCAGGAATAGTATGGAAAAGCCATTCACTAATTCTGTCAATTTCCAGGATAAGAGACACACACGGGTGATAACATCGCCAGAAACTGCTCTCCTTCTCAACAAGACAAAACCCCAGAGCTGGAAGTGCTAGGCCACAGAATGATTCAACAAGACGGCCCAGGCCTGGTGAAGACGTGCCCTGTCCTGTGTGGAGAAGACTGCTGGTGGGGGAGGGGCCTGGAGAGGGAGAAGAAAGCAAACTACAGAGCAGGCCCGAGTGCCAGGAAGCTTTAAACAAATTTATAATTTGATCTAACAATACTGCTTTCGTCCATTTGCTCAATTTTCACAGTCAGGAGCTGTCCCTCCAGCTTGTTTTTAATTATTCTGAATATATACTACTCTAAGATATGACTAATTAGTTACCCTGCAGCTATGGTCTGTGGTTACACCGCATGTGTATACATAGGTATATAGTGTAGTCAAATGTCAAAGTTTCCCCATTCTTCCCTCTAGCACTTTAAATTATAGACTTTTTCCTCCTACGCTGGTAAGTCAGGACTCCAGCGTGACAGCACCTCAGAGCCACTCCAAGCCTTTCTCCTTAAGGCGGAGTCCACCAGCCTCTTCTTGTAACCTGGCATTCTTCTGTGAGCCTCAAACTGGAAAACTGGGAGCCACCCGTTCCATGTAACTTCTGCTGAATCATGACCCCCATATTTATGGAGAAACCATGTAGGATGGGTGTTTGCGTTTCACGTGACTTCCGACATCCATTTTCATTTTTGAGGCTAACTTTTCTGTGGCAGAAACCATGCCACAGGCAGCAGGTAATGGCTGAATTTGAGTGCTTGAGTTTGTTTCTTCTGCTTCCCTAAAATACTTTTCATATTTGTCTAGGTACAGTGGTCTCTATTATCTAGATAGTAGATAATGTGTAGAACTAACATTTTCAGTAACGGGCAGGATGCAAGGAGCCTTGCTAGCAGACCCTTCGCTGCTCTGTCTCTGCAGGGCTTTGCTGCTGATGTACTTGAGGTCGGGTAAAGCTCTGTGTTGGGGGAATGTCCCCATTGAGGTAAGAAGGAAGGCTTTTAGGACTTGGGGTACGGGAGTTACTCCGGGACAGAGGTTCTCTTGGGGGAACTTTGGGAGGCCTGTCTTCATCACTGTACGTGTTGGAGGTCACTTCTGACCACCTGTAATCTGGCTTTGCTGGCCTAGGAGATATAGGAACCCTGCCATCCGAGCTGGGAGAAGCTCTCTGTGTGTAGCTGGATATCCGGATGGCTGGCTTGTTAAATGACCCAGTTTGTCCCGAGTGAGACCTCCTTAATCTGTGATGGCTTTGAGGTGGGGGAGGAGTTGGATCTGGAACAACTCTGCTCTGGTCAGATGCACAGCTGAGATCTGCCACAGAAATGTCTGGGTGTTAAAATAAGCATAGTTGATCCATCCACACTGACGGAAGCTTCGCCTGCCTGGAATATCGTATTTGAAATCCGAAGGTGCACAGTCTTCTAAAAGGAAGTCTGTGTCTAACTAAGTTGGTCAGAAATTCTACCTCACAGTCAGCCTCATCCAGAGATAGAACTTCAGAGATGGGCAGTAGTGGGAGCGGCCCCGTCACCCAGGGCTGCACAGGGGAGAGGGGAAGGGCAGCCCTTTATGGGTGCAAGCGGAGGTGTGGGAGTACACACCCCTCACTCCTGATGTTAACATTGTGCCTCATTCTGGGAAGTCTTCAGATTTGTGAAGCCCAAGCGTTTTTAAGTCAATCTGTAGCTTTCATTCCCCCAGGGGAGCGGGGCCCGGTGGCGCCCTCCGGTGCACGTCCTTCCTGGTTGGCTCAGCACTAAGTTTCGGGGACCCAGACATGGCACATGCGCCTCGCACCTCTCTTGCCGTCTTTGCTAGCTCTTAGGCTTCCTGGTGGTCTAGGTAGCCAGCTCGCTGCATCTCACTTCGCAGCCCAGTATCAGTTTTATTGTCTGACTTCACACAGCTCTCAAATAGTTAAAGCTGGCATGGCATTAGGGTTTATTAACATTCCTGACCTAGAATCTTTAATATTCGCATCTCTGTGGCATGGCCTCACTTTTGCCTCTCTGTCCAGAGTCCTTATATCTTGCCTTTATGTCTGAGTGCATCTGCTACCAATGCCTCTACAGCCTTCTGTCCAGCCCTGTGCTTGTCATGGGTTCTTGGAGGACTTTCTGTACCATTTGTTTGGATCTGGGATGGCTGCTCTGTTTTCTGCCGACTTTTCCTCAGTTGTCTAAGTAACCCTCTTTTGCTGGAGCTTTCTCATGTGCACCGTATTTAGCTCATACGGATCAATTTTCTTCAAAGGTAAATATTGAAAAAAAAAACCTCTTAAATATCAGCTGGTAATAGAATATGTTCTCTGGCATTTGCTTTTAGATACTCAAGAAAAACCAACTCCCCAAATGACAGAAGTGTAGATTGTAAAAATGACACCGTGTTGACACTTGTTAAAGTTGGATGGTGGATACATTATTTTATTTTGTGGTTATATAGGAATTTTCACAATCAGAAGAAAAACAGAAACACACAGAGAGGAGTTGAGTACATTAACTTTTAGCTGAGGAGAAAGGATGGAGAGTGGCTGGGTGCGGCACGTTGTGCCTTGTTGACGTGCACAAGCCTTTTCTATATGCTGTCCTTTGCCTAGGACTTCTTTCTAAAGATTATGTCGTTGTTTCACTTTGGAATTCTTGTCATAGTTGATTTTCTCAGGCAAGGGGTTGGTGTGTGTGTGTGTGTGTGTGTGTGTGTGTGTGTGTGTGTGTTAAACAAAGACATTATTTGGGAAGGGTATGAAAACCTTTATGAGAGGGAGCCTTGCTGCAGGTAGTGGATCACAGGAGATGGACCTTGAGGCTTTATAGCCCAGCCTCACTTCCTACTCACCTTACGCTTTCTGACTGTGTGTGCAGTGTTACCACCCGGCCTCCTGCTCCTGCCAGCATTGTCTTCCCTGCCTGCTTGCGTGCCTTTCCCATCCTGATGAAGCATAACCTGGAACAAGTGGGCTCAAATAAGCACTTTCTCCTAAAGTTGCATTTGCCAAGGCACATTATTATATGGCCACATAAAAGCAACTAAGACATAGGATGTCCAAAATTTGGTGCTGCTAATATCTGAGGCTGGATATTTATTGGTGCCTTTGCTTTTTTTTCTTTCTTTTGTTTCTTAAGGGCTGTCCTGTTTACTATAGTATATTTAGCAATAGTCCTAGTCTGTATCAACAAGAAACAGTGGCACTGCCTTCTCCTCCCTCTCTACCCCAGTATGGCAACCCAATATGTCTCTAGTTGGGGAAGACAGCAAAGTGACATCGTTCTGCAGTGTTGAATTATTACTAAGTGACCTTTAGTTGGACATCCCACATGCTAATGGAGTTGATAAAAGCAGTCAGACATTAGTTTTTCCATGCTAGAATAAAAGACTATTTGCAGGTTTTTTTGTTTTTTGTTTTTGTTTTGTTGTGTGTTTTTTGTTTTGGTTTTTAGAGACAGGGTTTCTCTGTGTAGCCTTGGATATCCTAGACTCGCTTTGTAGACCAGGCTGGCCCCAAACTCACAGAAGTCTACCTGCCTCTGCTTCCCTAAATGCTGGGATTACAGGCACACTCCATTGTGCTCAGCTGGGTTTAGTTATTATAAATAACTCATTTAAGCAGATATTGCCGTTTTCAGCATTCTCTTTTACAATAACATCAATTGGTTTAATATTTGGGCATTCTCATTTTTAAGTTTTGTTTTATGTGGTGTTTCTTTCTTTTGGCATAAAATATTCAATAAGGTTCACTGTTATCCCACTTTATAAAACTCTTCTGCAAGTTGTTATTTTCATTGCTTGTAGACTGTGACCTCGTTCTTTTTTCCTGTGTGTGGATACAAGTGCATAGTGCTAGTGTTTTATTTTTAGTATTATGTCAATTTCACAGTGTCTTTGAAAATATGGCTCTTGCTTAGATTGGGGGTATGGAAATTTATTTGATCAATTTTGTGGTTCTGGGCACAGTGTAAATGAGACATTTTCAGGTGCTGCAGTATATAAATAAGTGAATGTTTTCCTTGGCTCAGTTTATACCATAACTAGCCAGCAACTCTTGCATTAACTTCTTCAACTGTAAGTGTGCTCATACATATTTCTGATTTAATAAAAACCTTAAAATAGGTTTTTGTACTAATATATTTATAACATGCAGGTGCTTGACATAGAAACATAAATTACACATGAATAAAATTGGTTCAGGGAAATACTAAAATGTGTTAGGGAGGATATTAAAAATATATTTTGATGTTTATTTTACAATCCAACATGAACATTTTTCAGAACTAGGAGAGAGTTCAGTGCTCTGTTACATGATTCATTTTCTTTCTTGAACATTTCTAGTCAAACGGTTTTTATTCTTTTTCTATTTCTTTTGAAAAAATTAAATTATTATTTTATTAGCATAGTTGTATAATTTCTTCATTTTGGAATACCTACCAAATCTGAGTACTGAAAACAATCCATGTAATTTTCCCAATAATTTTATTTGTCAGCTCTTTTTATTATACCTTTAAAAAAATAGAAACTGTATAGCGTATGTGCCTTGCTTCAGAAGAACCACAAATATGCTGGTCGGTCTATTTAGAGTCGTGGGTATATTTTATGTTTTGGTAAAATATTGACCACAGTTTAAATTGATGGTATATGAATTCTGTTAAGACATTGAAGCTGATCTCTGAAATTTAAGCATGCTAATTTAATTTACTTCATTAAAGGTATGTATTTAAAAATATATGTTGAGTGCTCCCTAAGTGACAGTTGTAACTTTTTCCTTCCTTCCTTCCTTCCTTCCTTCCTTCCTTCCTTATTTATTTATTTATTTTTATTTTTTCCGAGACAGAGTCTCTCTGTGTAGCCTTGGCTGTCCTGGACTCACTTTGTAGACCAGGCTGGCCTCGAACTCACAGCGATCCACCTGCCTCTGCCTCCCGAGTGCTGGGATTAAAGGCGTGCGCCACCATGCCCAGCTTACTTATTTATTTTTTAAAAATGAGGTTCCACTATGTTTTTCAGGCTGTATTTAAATTTCTGAGCTCAGAACATTCTCCTGCCTCAGCCTCCTGAGACACTGGCACTACCTTTTCTCAGCTTCAGCTTTCTTTTTGATTATTGTTTCTCATGAATTATCCATTTTTAAACTAATAAAAATTTGATATGAATGAAAATAGGATGAATGATTATGAATGATTAACTAAAATAATTAGATAACTAATTAACAAATTGACAATCTTGGTTAAATATTTGTTTACAGAATTATATCCGCATGGCAAAGTTCCTTCTCTTTCATTATGTCCCTAGATGACCTCTTCCCAGAAGACCTCTTATTGCTGAATCTGCACGGATGCTTACGTCTCCTCACTCACACTCAACTCCAAATCTTCCCCACTGCACACTTTCACTTTGAGAGTAGCTGTGATCTGGTGACGTACATATATTACAAATTTGTGTTTATTGTTAGGTTCTTTTCCTTCCAACTATGACCTCTTTAAAGAGTTTTTGTCCAATGTCCTTGTCATGTGGGTTGGTGCAGAGGACTCCAGCATGTTACAAGGACTCTTGTTTCCTGAAATGCTAGCAGTAAAGTATTTGCTAACAGCCATTTTTGCTACTATTCTCCGGTTCTTAGCAGTTCAAACTGAAAACCCTGGAAGTTACTTAAATTATGAAAGAGTGAGCTAAAAAGACTGCTGGTATGGATTTTATACTTTATTAAACTTATTGTTTATTCAAATTATGGTGGCTACCATTTTGACCACATGCTATGCTATAGACTTTACTTATACTTTCCGATTTAGATCACTGTCTGGTTTAACTACTTATTGTTTTAGATCCTTGAGTAACCTGAGGCTGGTAATTTGTGACAAAGGGGTTACTGTGTAACAGTAACTGCCTAACAGAGCAGCCAGCATGGTCAGCATCCATTTGGTCTCTGTCAAGGGGCCTCATCACGTATCACAAAACAGTGCAGAAATGGAAGGGAGAGTGTGTATTCAAGAGCGCTGTCTAGGAAGGAAGTCATCAGCCAGTGTTCAACGTCCTTTTATTTTTAACTCTGCCTCTTCTTGGTAAAGACTTTGTCTGTTGTCTACTATTTACCCAGAAATTTCATATTATTATACTTAGTAGATTTATAGTACCCAATGTGCTTCTTACTTCTACTCATTTATTAAAATATTGTGTACCTAATCGTGTGCTAGGAGCTATGTATGGCCTGATGAATAGAACTGTCCTGGCTTCTGTCTGCCCTCACAGAGCTTGTGGTCTCCTGAGAAAGATGACAAATCATCACAGGTCTGGAAAGGACTTTACACAACCTGCCCTCCTCTTGACACCCACATCTTGCTTTGTTATTGGAAACAGAAGATGTCCTCGTAACATTTAAACTTCATTCCACATTCCACAACACACAGCAAAATCTTGCTTCTTCAAGAGCTTATGACTCTTGAAGTATTGATGGTTCAGAAAATTTGTTCTTTTAACTTTCTTCTTGGAGTTCTTTAAATAATCTATCTATCCATCTATCTATCTATCTATCTATCTATCTATCTATCTATCTATCCTCTATCTTATCTATCCATCCATCCATCCATCTAATCATCTATCGTGTGTGTGTGTGTGTGTGTGTGTGTGTGTGTGTGTGTGTGTGTGTACACCACATGCAAGCTTGGTGCTTGTGAAGTTGAGAAGAGCATATTGGATGCTCTGGACTTGTTGTGATGGTTGTGCACCACCACATAGGTGCTGGGAATTGAAATGGAGTCCTTGTAAGAGCAACCAGGACTCTAAATTAGTGAACTATCTCTCCAGCCCACTTTCTTGAGTTTTCATACACTCTTGGGTTTAAGCAGTCTTGGAGACCCACAAAATAGTTTTTATTTTAATGTTTCTAAGTTTCTTTTATGATGTAAGCAAAGTTTGCTAACCCCTTAGGAGTGGACTATTTCTGCAGGAGTTCATGCCTGGAGAAAATGATTTTTTTTTCCTCAGCAGCCATGGCCATCTAGAGCTCTTCATCTAGGGGTGGAACCACATAGAATTTCCCTTTTCCATGTTTACACATGCTAACTATTATTTTTATTATGCTTGTCTTGTTCAGACAACCATAGTGTTGAGATTTCATTGGTACAGTTTTCCATGTAATAGGGAAATCGTAGGGGAAAGTGTCTAGTAACAGGTGTCTAGAGCTTCCGGCTCATAAACTCCTTCTACTCCATAATTTCCTCTGAGCTTTAGGTGTAGGGGTTGGGTTGCAACTGTATCAGCTGGTGTTCAGCATCCCAGAGTCCTTTCCTCTCTGCATTTTGACCACTTGTGGGTCTCTGTAATAGTCTCTGTCTATTGAGAAAAGTGGGTTCTCTCATTAGAGGTGAGAGATAGACTTATCTGTGTATTAGGATAAGTACTGGAAGTACAGTTATAAATTATATTGGTTTGGTAAAAGTCTCAAGTCTATAGTCTTTCCAGCTATGGGCAGTGTTAAATAGAGAATTTTGATTATAATTGCAATGCTATATCTCAATGTGTACTAAATTATATCCACCCTTTTAAAAAAAGAACAGGCTGATGTTTCCTCATTTTGTAAATGCCATATCTACTTATTTTGTGATGAATCAAAGATAATTAACAGGATGGAAACCAAAGCCATCATCTCTTAAACAACTGAGATTTTTCACCTATTTTTCTTCTTGTGTTTCCATAATTATAACCCTTTTGAAATTTCATTTATTTTTAGAAGCATTTCAAAACAATATTTTAAAAGACTCGACCTTACAACAGCTATTTTGAACATTTATATCTTGACAGGAGCCTGGTGCTCATCTTTGATACGGTGTTTCTAATAGAGGGTATCTGTTCCATTTCCGTGGAGTCTAAGGGTAGAAGTATTTACCATCTTGTGTTTCTTAGAACTACGTGAGAGGAAGGGAGAACATGGGCATGAAGTACAGGGGTTATTTGTATGTGTATCATGGTTCTTTCTCTTGTGAAAGCCACATTCAGAGAAGTAAAGGCAAGCATTTCAGATATTTGGGAAGCTATATTTAATCTGAATATTTGTATCCCAAATCCCTAAATTTATACAAGAGTCATAAAGAAATATAGGGCAGAATTTTAGGTAGCCAATTTAATTGTTGGATCTTGCCTAAGGGTGCATTTTCTTTGGTCTGCATGGGTGGTTCTGAAAAGTGGGACCAATGGCAAGTAATTAGCAGTGGAGAATTTTTATATAGACAGATTAAAATTTCAAATTCTGGAAAACTGTACAATCTGACCACAGTAAACCTGCTTTCCTTCAGGGTAGCTGTTAGCTGAGTTGAGTGGTGGTGTACATGGGCAGTAGGGCTGTGCCATAATTCCAGCCACTGCTTCCTAGACACTGGTATAGTGCAGAATACCATTTATGGCTGTTAATTACTGAAACCTTTTCTTCTAATTGGTCAGTAACCATGAATTCATTCTTTCTATCTATCTATCTATCTATCTATCTATCTATCTATCTATCTATCTATCTATCTATCTCTTCATCTATCTATCTATGTGGTTCTTTGAGATATGGTTTCCTTGTGTAGCCCTGGCTGTCCTGTTTACTCAGATAATTAATTTTACATCTTCTCAAGTCTCTGATGGGGTTGAAGACCAAATAATTATAATTTTATAATTAAGCTCAGTTGCTTAGGATTTCAGAAGAAGTTTTAAGGTCTGGATAGATGTTTTTAATCTGTTAGATACAAGACATGATAGAAATTAATTTAGGTACAAAACCTTAGACTCACCAAGATAGAATAGATAATATTTGCTTTAAGGTTTCCAAATACCTTTTGACTACACATTATGTATGTAAGTCTTACCTATTGTTATTTTTATAATTGTTCTTGCTGTATGTTATTCTATAAAAATGGCCCTTTTATTTAGGCAGAAAAGGAGAATTGTTGGGGGCTGGTCTGGTAAGATGTGTTCTGATGGTAATTACTATATCCCAGGATCTAGTTGCTGCCTAGACAAGCACACCCTCATGTACACTTATCCTTGTTATGTAATCCTGGCCTAAGAAACTGTTTATGTTTGACCATTCAGAAGCCAATACCTGGGCAGGGCCAGAGAAAGGCGTGGTGAAGGTTCACAGGCTTTGGGAGGAAGAAGGAGACAGGTATTGGAGGAGGAAGGCATCAGAGAGAATGATGGGTTAGTGTGGAGAGGAACACATGGCCGGTTGGCATAGAGGGAAGAAAATGACCCAGATGAAGAACATTAGTGAAGATTTTGGAATTCCTGATAGGAGGTAGCCCAGATAGAAATTATTAGAGCAGATGCCATGGTGTGGGGCCCCCGGTGAGTTACGGCTACTCTAGAATGCATCATGCCTATGTCTTTAATGATTGTGATAGAGGGTTAGATAATACCGCCATAATAATTGTAAGGCAAATAATAAGCATTATTAGGCCGTACCTTTAAATTAACTACCATTACTCTCCTTCAAAACAAATCTCCCAGGCTCACCCCCCAACTCTGAAGCAAACCACCTGAAGTGGGCCCCCTTCCCTCCCTCTCCCAAATCTCTAGTGGAGCACAAAGATCTCCAAACTTCCTTCCTACTCATCCTGTTATCCAAGCCACCATCTCGGCAGGCATTCCTTGGGAACCTGCCAGCCAACCCCACCAGGGAAGCAAGCAGGCCGGCCAACTTAGAAGGCAGTTGAACTTCAGATGTCTTAACTCTTCTTCCTCTTCTCCAACCCTAATTCCCCATCTCATCCCCAGCTCTGCAGCATGCCACCTGTCCTCAGGGGATTAAGCAGATCCTGATAGAACACCCTTCTCTTTCCTTCCTCCCATGAACCCCCTCCACCTCACCCTTCTAGCCCGTTCCCACTCCTAAGTATTAGCTTCCAATACCCAGAAATAACTTTTATCTGTAAACCCCAGTGACCACATCTGTCAGGATCCCAGAATTCCCAATGAGGCAACACCCACTCACTGCTCCCTTCTAAGAGCAAGAGAGTACATCAGAACCCAAAGAACAAAAACACCCACCCAACAACACAAGACACAACATCAGCACTTAGAATTACAATTATCCCTAACCCAGATTTCTGGATGACAGCATAAAAACACTACCAGTAATGGCTAGGACAATATGACTCCACTACTGCAGGAGGACTGAGACTTGCAACTGAGCTGACCCACAAGACAAGGACCTTAAAATAACATTTATGAAAGTAATAGAGGTCCTTAAGAGGAATTTATTCCCCTACTCCCTTAGGAACATGTTTATTTTCTAGTGAGATACAGAAAAGAGATGGATTTGGATAGGAGGGGAGGTGTAGAGTAACTGGGAGGAGTAGAAGGATGTGGAACCATAATCAGGATTATATTGTGCAAGAAAAAGGCTATTCTCAATAAAATGTGTGTGTGTGTGTGTGTGTGTGTGTGTGTGTGTGTGTGTGTGTAAGAGTAGGTGATAGGCTGCTGAATGGTCAAGTGAGGCAAGAACTAAAGATAATGGGGGCTGGAGAGATGGCTCAGTGGTTAAGAGCCCTGTCTGCTCTTCCAAAGGTCTGGGGTTCAATTCCCAGCAACCACATGGTGGCTAACAACCACCTATACTGAGATCTGGTGCCTTCTTCTGGTGTGCAAGCTCACAATGCAGGCACAACACTGTATAAATAATAAATAAATAAATCTTAAAAAAAGAACTAAAGATAAGCTACAGAAAAAGATTGTTAGCTGATGCTGAGACTATTCTTTAGTTTCATGAGTAGAAGTTGCATTATAAAAGGTTGAGGAGTGAGAGAATAGAGTAGGACACAGCACATCATCCTTTATCATCCTCCTGAAAAATCTCACTATTTCCTTAACAAATCACAGTTTCAAACATTCAGTTAGGCTATTAGAAACTAGACTAAAATGCACTGTTTTTAGTATTTGGCTTGTGACTACTAACGTTTACTTAATTGACTGTAGCACAGGCTAGCCTCAAACTCACTATGTAACCCATGTTAGCCTTGCATATGTGAGATGTTTGTGTCAGTCTCTGGAATACTGAGATTATGGCATGTGCCAACACGTGTAGCTTAACCAACAGTTTACATCTTTAGGGGTTGGATGAAAAAGTAACTTTTATATTTACATTTCAAATTGTAGAGGGGAGTATTATTTCATCATTATCAGTTTGTCGCAGTACGTAGAATTTTCTTGTTCAAATAAAAAAATGCTCATTTCCTTTCTATAAGCCCAGACCATTACTTCTGGTAGTGAAATAAAGTAATCAAATGGTCAGAGAATTCTCAAACACTTCTTTATAGTATCCGTTTTAATTGGGCTACTATTTCTGTACTATCTCTTTCTCTACTGTTCATTACTGATCTTGTGACTTAATCAAGTGGCTTATGTTTTCTTATCCTTAGTTTCAGTATTTGTAAACTATCATAAATCTTGACTTCCCTGTTGGTCATGTAGAGCATGACAAACAAAATCGAGGCAAATTGTGAAGCTACAGTGTACTCACAGAAGGATTACATATCACCACTAGCGAACTCACCTACACTTGCCAGATTCCAAACTGTGTTCTTCATTTTGTTGTAACTAGAACAAAAATAGAGTTATCGTCTCTAAAATTAAGATGACAATTTTGAGGAAACTATACATGATACAGGACCATTGTAGTATGTAATATTATTGAAGAACAGATATAGTTGCTCTTGAGATCTTTGTGATGGGCCACAGACAAAACAGCATGGCAGTCTGATTGCACCTGCTGTTGAGGGGAGGGGGTGATGACAAAGCTGCTTTCCTGGCAGCTGCTTTGTCTTTAGGCTACACTTTGTAACGGTTCTCACATTATCCTAGCTCACTGCTTTATGATATGTGCTGTCTAAAGTCTACTTACTGCTAGTGCATTGGAAAGCTGTACACAAGGGATAAGTGCTCTGCTGAAATGCAGATGAGAAAGTCATGCAGCATAATAAAATGAGACCGGAATGTTCAAGAACTGCAGGCTCAGTGATTTGTATGAGTATATACGTGGCTGAAAAAACAACACTGGGCCCATTACCATAGGGTATCCCTGTGTCTGTTTATTTTTTATAGCAAACAAAAAGGTAAGCATTACTTTATTAGTAATTATTTGTTTTGAATTGAGGCTTTTTTCCCTGGGAAAAACAGTCCACACTCTTTACCAAGAAACAAAAACCATTGATCTGGCCATAAAATGTGACTTTCATTTGATATTTTACACAATAAAGACAAAAGTAATAGGAAAATGTATTTAACTGAAAATAGATTTTCATACAATATATTTGGATCATGTTTTCTTCTCCCCCAGCTCATCTTAGAGTCTCCCCTTTTCCCACCCACCCAAACCCACACCCTTTCTTTCTCTCTTTCATGAGACTACAAACAGGCATCTAAATACTATAAAATAAAAAAATTAAATACAACCAAACCAATAGAAAAAGTGAGCCAAGAAAAGGCACAAGAAAAATATATGCGTGTGTGTGTGCGCGCGCGCACACACACACACACACACACTAGTGCACATAGAAAACCTTTAACAACAAAATTGGAGACCATAATACACAAGCAAAAGTTCTATAAGATAAAAAGCGAAATGCCCAGACAAAGCACTGTAAGACAAAACCAAAAACCACCTCCAAAAGTAGCATTGAATCCATTTTGTGTTGGCTCTCTGCCGTTAGGAGTTAGGTGTGGTTTGTATAGCAGTGAAACTCAGTTGCAGAAAACTAAATTTTCCTTTGTGAGTTTTGAGGGTTGTCAGTCAGAGATGGCTTATGTATAGGAATGAGTGTTTGTGTCCACTATCTCAGTGTTGGGACCCCATTTGTGTAGGCCCCATGCACGAACTCACAGCGTCTGTGAGTTCATATGTACATAGGTTCCCCTGTGTTAAGAAGGCCTTCTTTCCTAGGTGTTCTCTAATCCCTGCCCTCCCATCCCCCATCCCACCCCTGGCTCCTCTGCATGATCCCCTGACCCGAGGGCAGAGATTTGATGAAGACATCCCACTCACAGTTAGAGTGTACTAAGGTCTCTGGCTCCCTGCACATTGCCCAGGTGTTGGCCTCTGCATTAATTCCCATCTCCTGCAGCAGGAAGCTTCTCTAACGATGGCTGATGGAGATCATTCAAACTGAGCTGTTGGCCAAAGGAGCCCATGGAAGACCCCAAACAACTCAGGCGGTTGCCAAGGATGTTGCTTGCTCCCTACAAACTGATGACAAGGCCCTATTGCTGCAAACACGTATGTGATTCACTGAAAATTGAGAAGTTGAGCTGGTGTCTACCTAGAGCCTTTACCTCTACAGACTATTGCTCATGGGACTGGAAAATGCTTTCCATGCAAGCAGAGGAAGCAGGCGGACACCGTGCAGCTACAAGCCCTATGATCTGCAATGGTGGTCTGCCTATAACATACACGGGTACAATATTGGCAGACTGTTGTGGGTGTAACCAGCTACCGTCTGATCAGATTTAAAGTCCACTCCACAAGACAGAACCCATGGCTGACACTGCTCAGGTGTCCACGAACACGAAACTAACTATGTCACTGACTTAGGAGAAGATAACACAGTACTGTTCTTCTAAAGGAACATAGCAGTAATATAACTCATAAGGACATTCTGCTATAATCGCACATCAGGAAGTTATTTTTTTAAATAAGCCTTTCATGATAACTTGAGAATCATAAATAGAAGTCTCCAAACTGAATGCTTGCTTATAAATGTGACTTGTGAAATTTGGATCCAATTACCAGATCCTGAGAGCCTTGAAATTTAAAATGACATTAATGACAGCAACAAAAAATCCCCACCAAATTTCCATTAAAATAAAACAATTTCCAACTTGCAGTTTTTGAAAAAAAAAAAAAAGGATAGTTTTGGCAGTTTCCAGTTAAGTATTTGAGCCTGGGTACTGTGCAGCTGGAGCACATTTTATTCGTCACATTAACCACACAGTAAATAAATAAATACCACAGTCATTTACTTTGCTAGTGTAGCTAAAAAGTCAAGTATTAACTTTGTTAAAACATGCAGAAGTAAAGAAGTAATGAGGGTTGCTATTTGAGTGCTGTGCACAAAATGGCATTCTTAAATTTTTGGATAATTAAATTTTTTTTTTATCTATACCCAGTGTTTCTCTACCTAGCCCTGGCTGCCTTGGAACACACTCTGTGGACCAGATTGGCCTTGAACTCACAGCATCTATGTTTCAGCTGCATGAGTTCCAGGGTTACCAGAGTGAACCATTGTTCATGACTCAAATGTTCTTTTTTTGTGTTGCTAGTCAAAGTATTTTACATGTTTTACATATAACCTCTCCTGATATATTTGAAGAAAATATTTACCTTTATTCTGAAGAAAACTGATTTGATGATTCATCACTCTTATAATGTAACTTGGTGGGGGCTTTTCTCTGCAGTATTTTAAGGACCTTTGTGATAATATTTTCCTGCTAGACTTTTTGAAGGCATTTCACCATAGCACTAACCAGTAGGACCTGGAGCTGACAGCCTGGATTTCAACCATGGCTATGTCACTCATTAATTATTGATTTAGGTAGGTCAGTAAACCTGCCTACTACCTTTTCTCATCTCTAAATGCCAACAATAGCCATATTTTAAGCTTAGTTAATGTGTAAATAAATTATTCTCTTAGTCTATGACATTGCCTTTGACAGTGTTTTCCTTTTTCCTCTTCTCTTCTTCTTCTTCTTCTTCTTCTTCTTCTTCTTCTTCTTCTTCTTCTTCTTCTTCCTTCTCTTCTTCTTCTTCTTCTTCTTCTTCTTCTTCTTCTTCTTCTTCTTCTTCTTCTTCTTCTTCTTCTTTTTCCTGTTATAAGATTATTTCATTGATATTTTACAAAACTTTTTGTTCTTTTCCTTACCTTTTTTTGTGGTTCTAGGGCTCAAACCCAAGACCTTTGGCGTGTCAGTCAAGTGCTGCACCACTGAGCTACATGCCCAGCCTATTATATTCCACTTTGTGTTATCTTAGCACAGTATATGAGTCTAGGTAATAGAACAGAGATTTATTTCTTACATTTCTAGGGAACTACAAGTCCATGATCAGGGGCTTGCATGGGGATAGTAAATGGCCTTCTTGTTGCATCACCTGTGGTAGAGGATGGAAGAAAAAAGGAATGGGAAGGTGAGCAAAAAAGAACAAACAGGAAGAAACAGAGGAGGAGGAGTAGAGCAAGAAGGAAGAATGAGGAAGAGGAAGGAGAGATTTTCCCTCTTGTGAGAGGGCAAAGTTTTAATTTTTATAGTAAGCTTAATCTAAAGATAGTCAAACTCACTCCATAACATTGGTGCATGCAAGATCATCCCTTAAATATTAGTGCCATGTTCCAGTGCTGTCACATGATGGATTGTGTTTTCCAGCACATGAGTTTTAGAGTGTATATTCACACTATAGCAAGTACATAGTTAATACACAGTAATTGTGAGTTAGTATTATCATGACATAAAAATAATAACTTGAGGTGGGCTTTGCTTCTCAGTAGGGAATAGTACTTATCCTTGGCCTTAGCTGTCGGGGGCTCTTATAAGTAAATACTTGAGGTTGGGCAGTTTATTCTTATAAGTGAATTGGCTGTTCTTCCAGAGGACCCAGGTTTGATTCCCAATATCCACATGGCAGCTCAGAACTGTTTTTAACTCCAGTCCCAGGGGAGCCAATGCCCTCTTCTGGCCTCTGAAGGACACTACACAAGGGTGGTGCATAGGCATACTTACAGGAAAACCACTCATACGTGCAAAATAATATTTAAAATCCATGGGCAAGATTTGGATTAAAAGGTGGATTGTGACACTAAAAAATGTTTTTCAACATTTCTTGTATTGCTTTTTAATTCAATGTACCTTAATTATTCCCTGCCTCCAGCCACTTCAGGACCCCATCTGATATCTTTTCCAATTTTATTTCCTCATTATTTATGTATTTTTTAATTGTTTGAGAATTTCATACACACATACATACATACACACACGTACATACACACATACATATACACACATACACACACGTACATACACGTACATACACAATGTGTTTTGATCAAATGCACCCACCATTCCCTCCCATTCAATTTCTCCTTATTTCCGCCCCCACGTTTCCTTCCCAATAGCATATCTCAAACACACATATCTAAAGAGTCAAAGCTAGTATATTAGAGAGAACATGTAGCATTCATCTTTCTATGTATGAGTTATCTCAATCAGGGTGATTACCTGCCAATTTTGATTTCCTTTACTGTTGAATAGTATTCATTTTTTGGTGTGTGTCACACTACTGCTACTCACTTGTCAATTAATGGACATCTAAGGCTATTTCCATTTTCTGGCTATTATGAATAAAGAAGCAATGAACATGGGTGAGCAAATATCTCTGTAAGAGGAGACAGAATCCTTTAGGAACATGCCTAAGAATGGTATATATGAATCATTTATTTTCAGTAATTTTAATAACCTCTACAAAGTGGCTACATCACCAACAATGGATGTATTCACCTTCCTCCTTATTCATGTCAGCATCTGTTGTTGTTACTATTATTATTATCATTCTTCTCAGAGTAAAGTGAAACTTCAAGGTATTTTTAATTTCCATTTCCCTGATGCTAAGGATGTTGAATATTAAAAAATATTTCTCAACCATTCTTGCCCCAATTTTAATTCTTTGAAATGTATGTGTGTTCTGTTTGCATGTATACCTTCATGCCAGAAGAGGGCATTAGATCTCTTTATACATGGTCATGAGCCACTGTGTGGTTGCTGGGACATCCAGCGTTCAGGACCTTCAGAAAAGCAGCCAGTGCTCTTAATCGCTGAGCCATCTCACCAACTTGGGTTGTTTTCTTGGTGTTAAGCTGTTTGAACTCTTTGTATATTTTATATTCAGATGTATGAGTAGTAAATTTATTTTTCTCTTCTCTAGAATGATGTTCCTCTTTGCTGTACAGAAGCTTTTTAGTTTCATGAAGTTCAGTTTGTCAACTGTTGATCTTAATGTGTGCACTAAAGCAGTCTTGTTTAAAAAGTCCTTTCTGTGTCTGTAAGTTGAAAATGTATTCCTTATTTTATTTTCTAAGAAATTCAGGGTATCAGGTATTTTTGTTGATGTTCTTGAGCCATTTAAAGGTAAGTTTCATGTAGAATGAGAGAGAATTATCTCATTTACTCTTCTATGTATAAATATCTAGTTCGACCAACACTATTTGTTGAAGGTGCTATATTTTCTCCAGTGTGTACAGTTGACCTCTTTGTCAAAAAACAGATGGCTATAGAAATGTTGACTCATCTGGGTCCTCGATTCTATTCCATTAATCACTATGCCTTTTTGTGTGTGTGTGTGCCATTGGCATGCCTTTAAAAAAATTCTATAGCTCTGTAGTATAATTTGAAATTATGGATAGTATTTTTCCTAACTTGCTTTCTGTGGCTGTGATAAAGACTGTGACCAAAAACAACTTGGTAAATAAAGGGTTTATTTGGCTTACATGCACACTCTAGTCAGACCATCATTAAGAGAAGCCAAGGAAGAAACTCAAGCATGGCAGGACCTGGGGTCAGGATGGAAACAGAGACCATGGATAGATGCTGTATACTGCTTTGCTTCCCATGGCCGTCTCAGCTTTTTTCTTATACAAACCAGGACAATCTGCGTAGGCTTGGCACTGTCCCTAGTGTACTGGCTCTCTCTCATCAATCATTATTCAGGAAAATGCCCTCACAAACTTGCCTACAGGCAACCGAATAGAGGAAATCTTTCAAGTAAGGATCTCTCTTCCCATATGATTCTAGATTTTGTCAAGTTGAAAAAAAAGCTAACTGGCACACAGATATGTCCAGTAATGCTTTACTGTTCAGAATTGGTTGGGCTTTCCTGGTCTTTTTTGTTTTCATATTAAAATTAAGATTATGTTTTTGATTCCCGTGAAGAACTTCACTGGGACTTTGATGGGGATTGCATTGACTCTGAAGATTCCTTTTGGTAGGGTGGCCATTTTCAACATGCGAATTCTATTAATCCACGAGCATTGGAGCTCTTTCAATCTTCTGGTATATTCTTCAGTTTATTTCTTCACTATCTTAAAGTTCTCATTGTACAAGTCTTTCTCTTCCTTATATATCCCACGACTGTCTGTCTGTCTGTCTGTCTGTCTATCTATCTATCTATCTATTTATCTATCTATTATCTATTTATCTCTCTCTATCTATCTATTATATATCAAAGCTTTATCATTTATGAATGAGGATGATCTTCTTGGTATCTTTGCCCTTCAAATATAGAAATGCTACTGATATTTGTGTGTTGTTTGCTGAGTGTGTCTATCAGCTGCAGGAGTTTTATTACAGAATCCTCAGAGTCGTTTATATGTGGAATCACATCCCTGGGAAATAGGGTGTTTGGCTTCCTTGGTATTGTAGTTCCACTCCTCTCCTTCTCTTGTCTAGTTATTAGACAGAAGTTCAAGCACTGTATTGAACAGAAGTATAAGGAGAAAACATTCTGGACCTATCTTAACTTTAGTGGAAATATTTTCAGTTTTTCTCCATTTACATGTTATTGGCTTGTTGTATATTATATTTATTATATTGAGATACGTCACCCATATCCCTATATTCTCCAAGACCTTTAGTATGAAGGACTGTTAGATTTTGTCAAAGGCCTTTTGTGCATCGAAGATGACCATGTGGTTTTGTTCTTGAGTCTGTTTATGTAATACATATATTGATTTACAGATGTTGAACCATCCCTGCATCTCTTGGATGAATCTGAGCTGATTATAGTAGATGATACTTTTTATATTACACATATGTGCAATAAAATATCTACAGCCAGAAGAACCATGACACAATCAGGAATTATATAAATGTTACATTCCTAGTGTTTTGGCTATTTGTATTTGACAACCTTGAAGAGAACATCTTTCCTATCTTGGTGAGTGTTAAATTCTGAATATAAATCAATATCTATCATATCTCATCATTATCAACTTAAAACATCAATCTAGACCTAAAAACATCTTACTCTACATCTAGAAAGCACTTTATTTGAACATATAATTTCATGTACCTCTAGAGAAAAATTTACCAAAGTTTTGAAAAAAATCTTAAAAGTATTAAAACAATTTCCACTATTTACGTGTAATCTATTTTGTATTTCTTCCCAATATTTCACAGAAAATCTTTTACTTGAACTGGATGTTGTGTGAAGATAGCTGTGTGGCATTGCTGTCATGGCTACCTGCGTGGACGTGCTTGTCCCTCTAGAGGGCAGTGTTTCACTTCTGCATCCCAAACCAGGGAAGTCAGGTTGCCTTCCAGAGAGGATGGACGTGGTTCTTGTGGCTCACTGTCTCTTGTTTCAGAACAGTCATTTAACACGACAGGCTTTGAACAAGAAAATATCCAAGATGATTACAACTCCCATAAGCTAATATTTGATTTGGAATTTTAAGGACAATTTCTTTGGCTTTTCTTCTGTTTCCTAAGAAGGTGTAGAAGGTGCTTGTTTTATACTTCACATTTCATTTATAACTGAGTTCTATTTTCTGAAATATAAATTTTCTTTATTCCTAAAATATACTTCACTTAACCTTCCATATTTGTGACTAGATATGCTTATGAAACAAAACATTTAAAAAGCCAACTAAAACAAAACCCATGAGAATTCTCTTTATTTTCTGGTTTCAATTTTTCATTTCTCTCCTCTGACATGTTATTTATATGTTTCCTTTAATTTTTGCCTAGTCTTTTAAATATAGCTATAGAAACTGGTGAAATAATTGTAATAAATGTTATAATATTTACTATCATTACATTTTTGATTATCCCTTTTGTACCATAGCCATCTTCTTTCCTCTTCTTCTTTCTCTTCAACCTCTTGTTTTTCCCTTTACAGATCTTCTGCCTCTTCTTTTAAAAATATCCACAAAACAAATAGATTCATTAAAAGAACAGTAAAAATCTCTTTTATCTAGCTTACCTACTTCATTATCCTTACAAGCAAATACAGAATTATTTGTATGATAGGCAAAAGTCTGTGATAGTTCTAAATATTTCTAGGCCCTTATGTTTTCTGTGAAGATATCTTACAGATTTTTTTCTGCAGGAGCTCATTTAGTCATGGGAACTCTTTAAGTCTGTGTCTTGAAATCAGAACTAGAAGCTTCGTAGGATATTGAAAAAGTAACAGGATTTCTGTTCAAGAAAAGGTCTTTATTGATGGTTTTGAGCTGGAGGGGAGCCATAAACCAATGACCTTCCAGTGGCCTTTAGTGGCTGAGGGCATTCCCTAGTAGACCAGAAAAACCAGTACCCAATTCTAGAAACTGAATTCTGCCAATACCAGTAGTTGTGGAACTAGACCCAAGCTCCAGGTGGGAATGAATACCTGGTAGCACTTTTATTTCAGTTTTGTGACACACCAAACAAGCTTTAGCCACACCTAGACTTTGGGCCTATAAAAATATAAAATAATAACTAGGTATAGTGACTGAGTATTATAAGTAGGTACTATTTTAAGAATCTAGGATTAAGCTGGGCCTGGTGGCACAAGCCTTTAACCCCAGCACTCAGGAAGGCACAGGCAGGTGGATCACTGTGAATTCCAGGCCAGCCTGGTCTACAGAGTGAGTCCAGGACAGCCAAGATTATACGAAGAAACTTGTCTTGAAACCCCATTGCCCCCCAAAATCTAAGATTGTTGTTATGCAGTGGTAGAAACCCAGTGGAAAGCACGTAAAGTTCTTTAATATCACATGTAAGGAGTTTCTGGAAAAGTACAAAGTGTCACATGATTAGCCATGAAACAATGCTCAGTTTGTGGTGGTTTGACAGCCTGCAGCATCTTTTCCCTATAGTCTTTGCAGTGGGGTTGCCCAGCTCCACAGGGAAGACCCAGTGAACTCATACTGTTTAGAGACTACTACTCCAGGAAGGTGCAACCGAAGCACTTCTAATCTGAATGAACCTTGGGACTGGGGTGTATAAACCTTTATTTTCTTCTGAGCCTGGTGATGTGAATGCCGAGGCTTATAAGCCTTGAAGATTCAAAGGTGATTCTGAAGTTTCTCATAGGTCTCTGGCTGATATTAGAAGATTAAGTGATGCACACTGGCAACTAAGGAATGCTGAGAGCGGGGAAATAGTCTTCCCTAGGGAAGAGGCCATACCAGAAAGTTACCAAATACCAAATGGTTACACTGAAAACAAGCAGACAAATAACATTATATGAATTGAGCTAGTTGTGGTTATGTATTTAACAACAATTTAAAAAAAAGAGGCCATTGGATTAGAAAGAGGCTAAGGATGGCTAGGTATATGGGAGGGTTTGGATGGAGGAAATGGAAAGGGAAATGTTTTAATAATTTAGTAAAATTAGATGATATAAAGAGACTAAAGGTTTAAAAATGTTCTTATGTTCTTTTCAGTCTTGCATTAATATAAATGTGCTCATTGAAAATGCATATCTAAAAGACTCTGAGATTCCATCTTAGATCTGTCAGATTGTCTAAGATCAAAAGCTTAAGTGACAGCATATGCTGAGAGGGTATGGAGAAAGGGGAATACTCCTCCATTGCTGGTGGGAGTGCAAATTTGTACAATCACTCTGGAAATAAATCTGGTGCTTTCTCAGAAACTTGGGAAAACATCTACATCAAGACCCACCTATACCACTCCTGGGCATATACCCAAAAGATGCCCTACCATACAACAAGGACACTTGCTCAACTATGTTTATAACAACTTTATTTGTAATAGCCAGAATCTGGAAACAACCTATATGTCTCTCAACCAATACAGAGACAATGATACATTTACACAATGGAATACTACTCAGGTATTAACAGCAGAGAAAGCATGCAATTTGCAGGGAAATGGATGGAATCAGAAAATGTCATCCTCAGTGAGGTAATCCAGACACAGAAAGACATACATGGTATGTTCTCACTTATAAGCAGATTTTAGCCACATAGTACACTATAAACACACTATAGTTCACAGACCCAAAGAAGATACGTTACAAAGAGGACCCAAGGGGAGATGTTTAATCTCACTCAGAAAGGGAAATACAATAGACAACAGAAGTGGTTGAAGAAAGGAACAAGGTAGGAAAGGAGATCAGACCTCGGGGGGCGGGGGGGCACGGGGGGTTGGGAGGACTGAGGGCCTGTAGAGAGAAGAGAAACCATGGATGGAGGGACTGCTGTTTAAGCTTTTGGGTAGGATATGGGGGTGACTCTAGCTGAGACTCCTATTAGCAGGGATCATGGAGACTGAAGATGACATCTTCTAACTAGACATGACTCCTAGTGGAGGGAGGGGAGTGCCAACCCACCCAGCTCAAAATTTACCCTGCCTACAAGATGTGCACTCATAAAGAGAGCCGAGATTGAGGGAATGTCCGACAAATGCTGGGCCCAGCCTGAGACCCACCCCATAGGAGAGAGCCAACCCCTGATACTACTAATGACATTCTGCTATTTTTTACAGCATAACTGTCTTCTGACAGGCCCCATCCAGCAGCAATCAAAACAGATGCTGAAATTCATAGCCAATCATTGGGTCAAGCATAGGGAGCCTTGTGGAAAAGTGGGGGTAGAGGATACAGGGGGTGGGACGGCAGGAGGATAGAAGGATCTGGAGGGAACAGGAGCTCTCCAGGAAGACCAACAAAGCCAACTAACTAGAGAGGCTTGTGGAGACTAAAACACCAACCAAGGACCATGCGTGGACTGGATCCAGGCCCCCTACACAGATGTAGCTGATGGGTTTTCATGTTGGTCCCCTGGTAAGGGCAACAGGGGCTGTCTCTGACATGGAGTCTGTTACCTTGCCCTTTCTTCCCTTCCCACTGGCGGGGCTGCCTTGCCAGACCACAGGGAAGAGGATGTGCTCAGTCCTGATTTGATGCTATGTGCTGGGGTGAGTTGGAATGGGGGTTCCTTTTTTCTGAGGAAGGAGTAGGGGGGTGAGATGGGGGGAAGAAGAAGGGAGGGTGGGACTGGAGGAAAGGAGGGAGGGGAGCTATGATTGGGATGTAAAGGGAATGAATGAATGAATGAATGAATGAATGATATAGCAGCCAGTTGTATAACTGTGAAACTTGGTGATGCTCTTCAATCTTTATATTTGCTATCTATAAGCATTTGGGTTTCAAATTCAGTAATATTTCCCTTAATAATGTAGCTCACATCTGTTAGCTTATTTTTTTTAAATTACCAGGTTATTTGCTCAATACATTGGTTAATCTGAACCCACATTCCATGTTGGACATACCTTCCTGATGGAAGTCAGGGTACTGTTGAACACGTGCCAGGGTGTAATTTACCCATCATCTTACAAGAGATGCAGCAGATACCATGCCTTTGGTTTTCTGTAGTTCAGCAAAGCAGAGCTTCACTATTCTACCACAGGAGGAGAGTGTTGCCTGTACCCATAAGGAAGGAAAGGATGTAGCATATTTTGCAGTGCACATTATTCTTCAAAAGCTTAGAGAAAATAAAAAGCCCAATTCTCAGTGTCCTGGCTGTCAAAATAAATATACAACTCCCCCTTGTTCCCATTAAGATGAAACCCTGAGAGACAGACATGTTTCATAACTCAGTACTTCTTAGCGTTTGTGTGAGTGATACGTGATGCATCCAAAACATGTTTGTTTTACAATATTCTTCACTTGAAATTAGATCCTCAGCTCTTACACTTAAAGGTTATTATTGGTGATTTATTAGCTTGTTTTACTTGAGTTTATAATCTTGAGTATAAATAGTTCAAAAACACAACTAGTATTTTATTGCTGAGCCAAGAATTTTTATGGCTCCTAAACAAATATTGGGAGGCAGTTCATCAGAATGTGTGAACAGCATTAGTATTTTCAGAAACAGTATATATGTCAGTTTATTTATAAATATCCTGGAAAGTAGCTATTGTGGTGTAACAAACACATTGAAGGGGTGAAGTAGGAAAATTGAACCATTGATTTAATACTTATCTACTTTATTTGTTAAGTAATGTATACTATTTTGATAAATAATCAAAAAAGAAGTACGTTTCACATTCCAATGAGTTTAATAAAAAGAGTTGATTTCCTGTTCTGCATTTGTGGTGTTAAAAGAAAGAAAAAGGAAAAGAAGGAAGAAAGAAAAGTCATGTGTACAACAAACAACTTGGGAGCACTGGTAAGTGCTTTTCATTTGAAGATAAAAGGTGGGTTCTCCTTTATTTCAGTTTTAGATTCTTGCTCTAGGTATAATTCTAGATAATTTTTACCACTGAATGTTTGTGTTTGCTATTGACCTTTACTTTTAATGTGAAGCTTGTTTCTGATGGTCACTAAAGTTTCCAGATGTTGCTTAACACAAAAACTGATATGTAAATTTTTTTCAGGAAAAAAAAAACCCAAAACCTTTTCAGATTTTTAAAAGTTAAAGCAACTCAGCTAAATAATATGTCCTATGGAACTACTTCATCTTAATTCAGGGGGGAAAAAAAAAGAAAGAAAGAAAGAAAAGAAAAGAAAAAAGAAAAAGAAATGCTACCTTAGAGGATGCTAGCATATGTCAAATGTTTTTTTATTCCTTGCCAACTGTACAGTTCATTGTTCGGTCACCTGTGTCTGTCAGTCGCAGATGTAAAAGAGTTCTCAGCAACCACATTATGCTTGAAACCTTCCATGGAAGCTTTAAACATTGTTTGGCTTCTTATTTCCCAAGAAAGGTTAAGCCCTTTACTTTCAAACCAGAAACTTTCACTAATTAGAGACTACTTTGTCACTAAATGTGTCATGTCCAAGATCCTCCCTGCTGTGATCTGAGGCATGCTGTTCAGTAGCATTAACTGACCAAGGACCATAGATGACAGTAGGGTACTGTCTACTATTTTCTATGTGGTGAACTTTTCGCTGGCTATACAGCCAACTCACTTAACAGGCTCTAGGTAGGACTGTATGAGAGATACAGAGCAGTTTAAAAATTATTTTTCCCTTACAACATTTACCTTCTTAGTATGAGCAAGGTCCACATTGGCACAATGTAACAAAAATAATGAAAACAGTTATTAAAATTTTAAACTCTTTAAAAATATCCAAGAACAATTTTAATGATTTATTTTATTATTTAGGTTATTTATTTACTTTACATGTTGATGGCAATTCCCCATTTCTCCTCTCAGTCTCTCTCACCTTCCCCTCCCCTGTTCACCCCTCCTCCCCTTCTATTCAGAAAAGAGGAGGTTTCCCATGAGTATCAGACCGCCTTGGCATATCAAGTTGCAATAAGACTAGGTGCATCTTCTATTGAGGCTAGACAGGGCAGCACAGCTAGGGGAAGGGATCCAAACACAACAATGTAGTCAGAGCCCCCGTTTTCACTTTGGTTGTCCTCCACAAAGACCCAGCTGCACAACTGTTACCTATGGCAGGGGGGCTAGGTCTGTCCCATGCATGCTCTCTGGTTGATAGTTCAGTCTCTATGAGCCCCTATGGACCCAGGTTAGTTGATTCTATAAGGTTTTCTTGTGGTGTCTTGACCCCTCTGGCTCCTTCAATCCTTCCTCTTCCTCTTCCATAGGATTCCGTAAGCTCTGTTTAGTGTTTGCCTGTGGGTCTCTGCGTCAGTTTCCATCAGTTGCTAGGTGAGGCCTCTCTGATGACAGTCTTGCTAGGCTTCTGTCTACATAGAGCAGACTCATTAACAATGTCAGGGGTGGCTTGCTCTTATGGCGTGGGCCTGAAGCTGGGCCAGTCATTGGTTGGCACTTCCCTTAAATTCTGCTCCACCTTTTACCCCTGCACAACATGCAGGCAGGAAAGATTGTGGGTCTAAGGTTTTGTGGCTGGGTTGGTGTCCCAGTCCCTCCTCTGGAAGTCTTACCTGGTTATAGGAGGTGGATGGTTCAGGCTCCATATTTCCTTATTAGTAGGAGTCATAGCTAGGGTCACCTTCGTAGACTCCTGGGAGTTTCCGTTGTCCTAGGTTTCTAGTGCATCCCAGAGATGCCGCACTCACTCCCCAACCCAACTGTCTCTTCCACTAACCTCTCCCTCTGTCCTCCTCATCCCTCCCTCTGTCCTCCTCATCCCTCCCTCTGTCCTCCTCATCCCTCCCTCTGTCCTCCTTATCCCTTCCTCTGTCCTCCTCATCCCTCCCTCTGTCCTCCTCATCCCTCCCTCTGTCCTCCTCATCCCTCCCTCTGTCCTCCTCATCCCTCCCTCTGTCCTCCTCATCCCTCCCTCTGTCCTCATCCCTCCCTCTCTCCCTCTGTCCTCCTCATCCCTCCCTCTGTCCTCCTCATCCCTCCCTCTGTCCTCCTCATCCCTCCCTCTGTCCTCCTCATCCCTCCCTCTGTCCTCCTCATCCCTCCCTCTGCTCCTCATCCCTCCCTCTGTCCTCCTCACCCTCCCTCCCTTTTCTTGTCCTCCTCATCCCTCCCTCTGTCCTCCTCATCCCTCCCTCTCTCCTCATCCCTCCCTCTGTCCTCCTCATCCCTCCCTTGGTCCTCCTCATCCCTCCCTCTGTCCTCCTCATCCCTCCCTCTGTCCTCCTCATCCCTCCCTCTCTCCTCATCCCTCCCTCTGTCCTCCTCATCCCTCCCTTGGTCCTCCTCATCCCTCCCTCTGTCCTCCTCATCCCTCCCTCTGTCCTCCTCATCCCTCCCTCTCTCCTTCTCATCCCTCCCTCTGTCCTCATCCCTCCCTCTCTCCTCCTCATCCCTCCCTCTGTCCTCCTCATCCCTCCCTCTGTCCTCCTCATCCCTCCCTCTCTCCTCATCCCTCCCTCTGTCCTCCTCATCCCTCCCTTGGTCCTCCTCATCCCTCCCTCTGTCCTCCTCATCCCTCCCTCTGTCCTCCTCATCCCTCCCTCTCTCCTTCTCATCCCTCCCTCTGTCCTCATCCCTCCCTCTGTCCTCCTCATCCCTCCCTCAGTCCTCCTCATCCCTAACTCTGTCCTCCTCATCCCTCTCTCTGTCCTCCTCCCTCCCTCTGTCCTCCTCATCCCTCCCTCTCTCCTCCTCATCCCTCCCTCTCTCCTTCTCATCCCTCCCTCTCTCCTTCTCATCCCTCCCTCTGTCCTCCTCATCCCTCCCTCTGTCCTCATCATCCCTCCCTCTGTCCTCCTCATCCCTCTCTCTGTCCTCCTCCGTCCCTCTGTCCTCCTCATCCCTCCCTCTCTCCTCCTCATCCCTCCCTCTCTCCTTCTCATCCCTCCCTCTCTCCTTCTCACCCTCCCTCTGTCCTCCTCATCCCTCTCTCTGTCCTCCTCCCTCCCTCTGTCCTCCTCATCCCTCCCTCTGTCCTCCTCATCCCTCCCTCTCTCCTCCTCATCCCTCCCTCTGTCCTCCTCATCCCTCTCTCTGTCCTCCTCCCTCCCTCTGTCCTCCTCATCCCTCCCTCTGTCCTCCTCATCCCTCCCTCTCTTCTCCTCATCCCTCCCTCTGTCCTCCTCATCCCTCCCTCTGTCCTCCTCATCCCTCCCTCTCTCCTCCTCATCCCTCCCTCTGTCCTCCTCATCCCTCCCTCTGTCCTCCTCATCCCTCCCTCTGTCCTCCTCATCCCTCCCTCTGTCCTCCTCATCCCTCCCTCTGTCCTCCTCATCCCTCCCTCTCTCCTTCTCATCCCTCCCTCTCTCCTTCTCATCCCTCCCTGTCTCCTTCTCATCCCTCCCTCTGTCCTCTTCATCCCTCCCTCTGTCCTCCTCATCCCTCCCTCTCTCCTCCTCATCCCTCCCTCTCTCCTTCTCATCCCTCCCTCTCTCCTTTTCATCCCTCCCTCTGTCCTCCTCATCCCTCCCTCTGTCCTCCTCATCCCTCTCTCTGTCCTCCTCCCTCCCTCTGTCCTCCTCATCCCTCCCTCTGTCCTCCTCATCCCTCCCTCTCTCCTTCTCATCCCTCCCTCTGTCCTCCTCATCCCTCCCTCTGTCCTCCTCATCCCTCTCTCTGTCCTCCTCCCTCCCTCTGTCCTCCTCATCCCTCCCTCTGTCCTCCTCATCCCTCCCTCTGTCCTCCTCATCCCTCCCTCTGTCCTCCTCATCCCTCCCTCTGTCCTCCTCATCCCTCCCTCTCTCCTTCTCATCCCTCCATCTCTCCATCTCATCCCTCCCTCTGTCCTCCTCATCCCTCCCTCTGTCCTCCTCATCCCTCTCTCTGTCCTCCTCCCTCCCTCTGTCCACCTCATCCCTCCCTCTGTCCTCCTCATCCCTCCCTCTCTTCTCCTCATCCCTCCCTCTGTCCTCCTCATCCCTCCCTCTGTCCTCCTCATCCCTCCCTCTGTCCTCCTCATCCCTCCCTCTGTCCTCCTCATCCCTCCCTCTGTCCTCCTCATCCCTCCCTCTGTCCTCCTCATCCCTCCCTCTGTCCTCCTCATCCCTCCCTCTCTCCTCCTCATCCCTCCCTCTGTCCTCCTCATCCCTCCCTCTGTCCTCCTCATCCCTCCCTCTGTCCTCCTCATCCCTCCCTCTGTCCTCCTCATCCCTCCCTCTCTCCTCCTCATCCCTCCCTCTGTCCTCCTCATCCCTCCCTCTGTCCTCCTCATCCCTCCCTTTGTCCTCCTCATCCCTCCCTCTGTCCTCCTCATCCCTCCCTCTGTCCTCCTCATCCCTCCCTCTGTCCTTCTCATCCCTCCCTCTGTCCTTCTCATCCCTCCCTCTCTCTTTCTCATCCCTCCCTCTGTCCTCCTCATCCCTCCCCTGTCCTCCTCATCCCTCCCTCTGTCCTCCTCATCCCTCCCTCTCTCCTCTTTCTTCTCATCCCTCCCTCTGTCCTCCTCATCCCTCCCTCTGTCCTCCTCATCCCTCCCTCTGTCCTCCTCATCCCTCCCTCTGTCCTCCTCATCCCTCCCTCTGTCCTCCTCATCCCTCCCTCTGTCCTTCTCATCCCTCCCTCTGTCCTTCTCATCCCTCCCTCTCTCTTTCTCATCCCTCCCTCTGTCCTCCTCATCCCTCCCCTGTCCTCCTCATCCCTCCCTCTGTCCTCCTCATCCCTCCCTCTCTCCTTCTCATCCCTCCCTCTCTCCTTCTCATCCCTCCCTCTGTCCTCCTCATCCCTCCCTCTGTCCTCCTCATCCCTCTCTCTGTCCTCCTCCCTCTCTCTGTCCTCCTCCCTCCCTCTGTCCTCCTCATCCCTCCCTCTGTCCTCCTCATCCCTCCCTCTCTTCTCCTCATCCCTCCCTCTGTCCTCCTCATCCCTCCCTCTGTCCTCCTCATCCCTCCCTCTGTCCTCCTCATCCCTCCCTCTGTCCTCCTCATCCCTCCCTCTGTCCTCCTCATCCCTCCCTCTGTCCTCCTCATCCCTCCCTCTCTTTTCCTCATGCCTCCCTCTGTCCTCCTCATCCCTCCCTCTGTCCTCCTCATCCCTCCCTCTGTCCTCCTCATCCCTCTCTCTGTCCTCCTCCCTCCCTCTGTCCTCCTCATCCCTCCCTCTGTCCTCCTCATCCCTCCCTCTGTCCTTCTCATCCCTCCCTCTGTCCTCCTCATCCCTCCCTCTGTCCTCCTCATCCCTCTCTCTGTCCTCCTCCCTCCCTCTGTCCTCCTCATCCCTCCCTCTCTCCTCCTCATCCCTCCCTCTCTCCTTCTCATCCCTCCCTCTCTCCTTCTCATCCCTCCCTCTGTCCTCCTCATCCCTCGCTCTGTCCTCCTCATCCCTCCCTCTGTCCTCCTCATCCCTCCCTCTGTCCTCCTCATCCCTCTCTCTGTCCTCCTCCCTCCCTCTGTCCTCCTCATCCCTCCCTCTGTCCTCCTCATCCCTCCCTCTGTCCTCCTCATCCCTCCCTCTGTCCTCCTCATCCCTCCCTCTGTCCTCCTCATCCCTCCCTCTGTCCTCCTCATCCCTCCCTCTGTCCTCCTCATCCCTCCCTCTGTCCTCCTCATCCCTCCCTCTGTCCTTCTCATCCCTCCCTCTGTCCTCCTCATCCCTCCCTCTGTCCTCCTTATCCCTCTCTCTGTCCTCCTCCCTCCCTCTGTCCTCCTCATCCCTCCCTCTGTCCTCCTCATCCCTCCCTCTCTCCTTCTCATCCCTCCCTCTGTCCTCCTCATCCCTCCCTCTGTCCTCCTCATCCCTCCTCTGTCCTCCTCAACCCTCCCTCTCTCCTCATCCCTCCCTCTGTCCTCCTCATCCCTCCCTTGGTCCTCCTCATCCCTCCCTCTGTCCTCCTCATCCCTCCCTCTGTCCTCCTCATCCCTCCCTCTCTCCTTCTCATCCCTCCCTCTGTCCTCATCCCTCCCTCTGTCCTCCTCATCCCTCCCTCAGTCCTCCTCATCCCTAACTCTGTCCTCCTCATCCCTCTCTCTGTCCTCCTCCCTCCCTCTGTCCTCCTCATCCCTCCCTCTCTCCTCCTCATCCCTCCCTCTCTCCTTCTCATCCCTCCCTCTCTCCTTCTCATCCCTCCCTCTGTCCTCCTCATCCCTCCCTCTGTCCTCATCATCCCTCCCTCTGTCCTCCTCATCCCTCCCTCTGTCCTCCTCATCCCTCCCTCTCTCCTTCTCATCCCTCCCTCTCTCCTTCTCATCCCTCCCTCTGTCCTCCTCATCCCTCCCTCTGTCCTCATCATCCCTCCCTCTGTCCTCCTCATCCCTCCCTCTGTCCTCCTCATCCCTCTCTCTGTCCTCCTCCCTCCCTCTGTCCTCCTCATCCCTCCCTCTCTCCTCCTCATCCCTCCCTCTCTCCTTCTCATCCCTCCCTCTCTCCTTCTCATCCCTCCCTCTGTCCTCCTCATCCCTCCCTCTGTCCTCCTCATCCCTCTCTCTGTCCTCCTCCCTCCCTCTGTCCTCCTCATCCCTCCCTCTCTCCTCCTCATCCCTCCCTCTCTCCTTCTCATCCCTCCCTCTCTCCTTCTCATCCCTCCCTCTCTCCTTCTCATCCCTCCCTCTGTCCTCCTCATCCCTCCCTCTGTCCTCATCATCCCTCCCTCTGTCCTCCTCATCCCTCCCTCTGTCCTCATCCCTCCCTCTGTCCTCCTCATCCCTCTCTCTTCCTCATCCCTCCCTCTCTCCTCCTCATCCCTCCCTCTCTCCTTCTCATCCCTCCCTCTCTCCTTCTCATCCCTCCCTCTGTCCTCCTCATCCCTCCCTCTGTCCTCATCATCCCTCCCTCTGTCCTCCTCATCCCTCCCTCTGTCCTCCTCATCCCTCTCTCTGTCCTCCTCCCTCCCTCTGTCCTCCTCATCCCTCCCTCTCTCCTCCTCATCCCTCCCTCTCTCCTTCTCATCCCTCCCTCTCTCCTTCTCATCCCTCCCTCTGTCCTCCTCATCCCTCCCTCTGTCCTCCTCATCCCTCTCTCTGTCCTCCTCCCTCCGTCTGTCCTCCTCATCCCTCCCTCTCTCCTCCTCATCCCTCCCTCTCTCCTTCTCATCCCTCCCTCTCTCCTTCTCATCCCTCCCTCTGTCCTGCTCATCCCTCCCTCTGTCCTCCTCATCCCTCTCTCTGTCCTCCTCCCTCCCTCTGTCCTCCTCATCCCTCCCTCTGTCCTCCTCATCCCTCCCTCTCTTCTCCTCATCCCTCCCTCTGTCCTCCTCATCCCTCCCTCTGTCCTCCTCATCCCTCCCTCTCTCCTCCTCATCCCTCCCTCTGTCCTCCTCATCCCTCCCTCTGTCCTCCTCATCCCTCCCTCTGTCCTCCTCATCCCTCCCTCTGTCCTCCTCATCCCTCCCTCTCTCCTTCTCATCCCTCCCTCTCTCCTTCTCATCCCTCCCTCTGTCCTCTTCATCCCTCCCTCTGTCCTCCTCATCCCTCCCTCTCTCCTCCTCATCCCTCCCTCTCTCCTTCTCATCCCTCCCTCTGTCCTCCTCTTCCCTCCCTCTGTCCTCCTCATCCCTCCCTCTCTCCTCCTCATCCCTCCCTCTCTCCTTCTCATCCCTCCCTCTGTCCTCCTCATCCCTCCCTCTGTCCTCCTCATCCCTCTCTCTGTCCTCCTCCCTCCCTCTGTCCTCCTCATCCCTCCCTCTGTCCTCCTCATCCCTCCCTCTCTTCTCCTCATCCCTCCCTCTGTCCTCCTCATCCCTCTCTCTGTCCTCCTCCCTCCCTCTGTCCTCCTCATCCCTCCCTCTGTCCTCCTCATCCCTCCCTCTCTTCTCCTCATCCCTCCCTCTGTCCTCCTCATCCCTCTCTCTGTCCTCCTCCCTCCCTCTGTCCTCCTCATCCCTCCCTCTGTACTCCTCATCCCTCCCTCTCTTCTCCTCATCCCTCCCTCTGTCCTCCTCATCCCTCCCTCTCTCCTCCTCATCCCTCCCTCTCTCCTCCTCATCCCTCCCTCTGTCCTCCTCATCCCTTCCTCTGTCCTCCTCATCCCTCCCTCTGTCCTCCTCATCCCTCCCTCTCTCCTTCTCATCCCTCCCTCTCTCCTTCTCATCCCTCCCTCTCTCCTTCTCATCCCTCCCTCTCTCCTTCTCATCCCTCCCTCTGTCCTCCTCATCCCTCCCTCTGTCCTCCTCATCCCTCCCTCTGTCCTCCTCATCCCTCCCTCTGTCCTCCTCATCCCTCCCTCTGTCCTCCTCATCCCTCCCTCTGTCCTCCTCATCCCTCCCTCTGTCCTCCTCATCCCTCCCTCTGTCCTCCTCATCCCTCCCTCTGTCCTCCTCATCCCTCCCTCTGTCCTCCTCATCCCTCCCTCTGTCCTCCTCATCCCTCTCTCTGTCCTCCTCCCTCCCTCTGTCCTCCTCATCCCTCCCTCTGTCCCCCTCATCCCTCCCTCTCTTCTCCTAATCCCTCCTTTTGTCCTCCACATCCCTCCCTCTCTCCTCCTCATCCCTCCCTCTCTCCTCCTCATCCCTCCCTCTGTCATCCTCATCCCTCCCTCTGTCCTCCTCATCCCTCCCTCTGTCCTCCTCATCCCTCCCTCTCTCCTCCTCATCCCTCCCTCTCTCCTCCTCATCCCTCCCTCTGTCCTCCTCATCCCTCCCTCTCTCCTTCTCATCCCTCCCTCTCTCCTTCTCATCCCTCCCTCTCTCCTTCTCATCCCTCCCTCTCTCCTTCTCATCCCTCCCTCTGTCCTCCTCATCCCTCCCTCTGTCCTCCTCATCCCTCCCTCTGTCCTCCTCATCCCTCCCTCTCTCCTTCTCATCCCTCCATCTCTCCATCTCATCCCTCCCTCTGTCCTCCTCATCCCTCCCTCTGTCCTCCTCATCCCTCCCTCTGTCCTCCTCATCCCTCTCTCTGTCCTCCTCCCTCCCTCTGTCCACCTCATCCCTCCCTCTGTCCTCCTCATCCCTCCCTCTCTTCTCCTCATCCCTCCCTCTGTCCTCCTCATCCCTCCCTCTGTCCTCCTCATCCCTCCCTCTGTCCTCCTCATCCCTCCCTCTGTCCTCCTCATCCCTCCCTCTGTCCTCCTCATCCCTCCCTCTGTCCTCCTCATCCCTCCCTCTCTCCTTCTCATCCCTACCTCTCTCCTTCTCATCCCTCCCTCTGTCCTCCTCATCCCTCCCTCTCTCCTCCTCATCCCTCCCTCTGTCCTCCTCATCCCTCCCTCTGTCCTCCTCATCCCTCCCTCTGTCCTCCTCATCCCTCCCTCTCTCCTCCTCATCCCTCCCTCTGTCCTCCTCATCCCTCCCTCTGTCCTCCTCATCCCTCCCTCTGTCCTCCTCATCCCTCCCTTTGTCCTCCTCATCCCTCCCTCTGTCCTCCTCATCCCTCCCTCTGTCCTCCTCATCCCTCCCTCTGTCCTTCTCATCCCTCCCTCTGTCCTTCTCATCCCTCCCTCTCTCTTTCTCATCCCTCCCTCTGTCCTCCTCATCCCTCCCTCTGTCCTCCTCATCCCTCTCTCTGTCCTCCTCCCTCTCTCTGTCCTCCTCCCTCCCTCTGTCCTCCTCATCCCTCCCTCTCTTTTCCTCATGCCTCCCTCTGTCCTCCTCATCCCTCCCTCTGTCCTCCTCATCCCTCCCTCTGTCCTCCTCATCCCTCTCTCTGTCCTCCTCCCTCCCTCTGTCCTCCTCATCCCTCCCTCTGTCCTCCTCATCCCTCCCTCTGTCCTTCTCATCCCTCCCTCTGTCCTCCTCATCCCTCCCTCTGTCCTCCTCATCCCTCTCTCTGTCCTCCTCCCTCCCTCTGTCCTCCTCATCCCTCCCTCTCTCCTCCTCATCCCTCCCTCTCTCCTTCTCATCCCTCCCTCTGTCCTCCTCATCCCTCGCTCTGTCCTCCTCATCCCTCCCTCTGTCCTCCTCATCCCTCCCTCTGTCCTCCTCATCCCTCTCTCTGTCCTCCTCCCTCCCTCTGTCCTCCTCATCCCTCCCTCTGTCCTCCTCATCCCTCCCTCTGTCCTCCTCATCCCTCCCTCTGTCCTCCTCATCCCTCCCTCTGTCCTCCTCATCCCTCCCTCTGTCCTCCTCATCCCTCCCTCTGTCCTCCTCATCCCTCCCTCTGTCCTCCTCATCCCTCCCTCTGTCCTTCTCATCCCTCCCTCTGTCCTCCTCATCCCTCCCTCTGTCCTCCTTATCCCTCTCTCTGTCCTCCTCCCTCCCTCTGTCCTCCTCATCCCTCCCTCTGTCCTCCTCATCCCTCCCTCTCTCCTTCTCATCCCTCCCTCTCTCCTTCTCATCCCTCCCTCTGTCCTCCTCATCCCTCCCTCTGTCCTCCTCATCCCTCCCTCTGTCCTCCTCATCCCTCCCTCTGTCCTCCTCATCCCTCTCTCTGTCCTCCTCCCCTCCCTCTGTCCTCCTCATCCCTCCCTCTCTCCTTCTCATCCCTCCCTCTGTCCTCCTCATCCCTCCCTCTCTCCTCCTCATCCCTCCCTGTGTCCTTCTCATCCCTCCCTGTGTCCTTCTCATCCCTCCCTGTGTCCTCTTCATCCCTCCCTCTGTCCTCCTCATCCCTCCCTCTGTCCTCCTCATCCCTCCCTCTGTCCTCATCCCTCCTTCTGTCCTCCTCATCCCTCCCTCTGTCCTCCTCATCCCTCCATCTGTCCTCCTCATCCCTCTCTCTGTCCTCCTCCCTCCCTCTGTCCTCCTCATCCCTCCCTCTGTCCTCCTCATCCCTCCCTCGCTTCTCCTCCTCCCTCCCTCTGTCCTCCTCATCCCTCCCTCTGTCCTCCTCATCCCTCCCTCTGTCCTCCTCATCCCTCCCTCTGTCCTCCTCATCCCTCCCTCTGTCCTCCTCATCCCTCCCTCTCTCCTCCTCATCCCTCCCTCTGTCCTCCTCATCCCTCCCTCTCTCCTCCTCATCCCTCCCTCTCTCCTCCTCATCCCTCCCTCTGTCCTCCTCATCCCTCCCTCTGTCCTCCTCATCCCTCCCTCTGTCCTCCTCATCCCTCCCTCTCTCCTCCTCATCCCTCCCTCTGTCCTCCTCTTCCCTCCCTCTGTCCTCCTCATCCCTCCCTCTCTCCTCCTCATCCCTCCCTCTGTCCTCCTCTTCCCTCCCTCTGTCCTCCTCATCCCTCCCTCTCTCCTCCTCATCCCTCCCTCTGTCCTCCTCATCCCTCCCTCTGTCCTCCTCATCCCTCCCTCTCTCCTCCTCATCCCTCCCTCTGTCCTCCTCATCCCTCCCTCTCTCCTTCTCATCCCTCCCTCTGTCCTCCTCATCCCTCCCTCTCTCCTCCTCATCCCTCCCTCTGTCCTCCTCATCCCTCCCTCTGTCCTCCTCATCCCTCCCTCTGTCCTCCTCATCCCTCCCTCTGTCCTCCTCATCCCTCCCTCTGTCCTCCTCATCCCTCCCTCTGTCCTCCTCATCCCTCCCTCTGTCCTCCTCATCCCTCCCTCTGTCCTCCTCATCCCTCCCTTGTCCTCCTCATCCCTCCCTCTGTCCTCCTCATCCCTCCCTCTGTCCTCCTCATCCCTCTCTCTGTCCTCCTCCCTCTCTCTGTCCTCCTCCCTCCCTCTGTCCTCCTCATCCCTCCCTCTGTCCTCCTCATCCCTCTCTCTGTCCTCCTCCCTCTCTCTGTCCTCCTCCCTCCCTCTGTCCTCCTCCTCCCTCCCTCTGTCCTCCT